>NC_087215.1:7122510-7139305 GCF_015104395.2 Macrobrachium nipponense | reverse complement strand
AGCTCGGTCTTGTGCTCTCGGTGGGGTGCGCCCACTTGCGCTCCGGTATTTTTTCTGGCTCGTCTCCCAGGTACCCGGCCAACCCCGGGTACGGCGGTACTGGTTTATTCGTGTAAAACACTATGCTGTCCTCGAGCACCGGACGTAAGTGCGACAGGTGGTGCTCGCTCACAGCCCCTGTGCGAATATGCGGAATCACAGCAGAGGAGTGCTTGATCTCTTTCACACGATACGGTCCCATATATGACGGTTCGAGCTTGTGTTTCGACAGTTGCATTTTCTTCAAGTAGATTCGATCTCCAACCTACATTGGGGAATCGTGAGCTCGAAACCGTCTGTCGTACCGCAAGCGGTACTTTTCGTTTGCCCTCAACAGCAGAAGTTGCGTAGCTTGGAACACACGTCAGGTCGCGTTACAAAACCAAACCCGGTACTGTTCCACCGTATAAAGGGGCATCTGTTGAGGGTCCAAGACCACCGAATACGGCAGTCGAATGTCTTGTCCATACATCAAAAAGAGGGTGTGTCCTTAATCGAGCTGTTATATGTGGCATTGATAGCCATCTCAGCCGTCTGCAACAGAGACGGCCAGGAAGTCGGATTATCCCCGATGAGATATTTTAAGATGTTGACTACCTCTCTGTTGTAAGACTCAATGAGTCCGTTAGCAGACGGCCGATAAGCCGCGATGGTGACATGATCTACTTGTAAGAGGGCCGTAAACTCGCGAATTAGTTCATTTACGAACTCACGGCCGTTGTCCGACACTAGTATTCTGGGACACCCGAATCGATTTACTAGGGAATGCAATGCTTTAGCCACTTCCTTTGCCGATTTGTCTATCGTTGCGCAGACATGTGTGAAACGCGTGAACGCATCCACAAATACACAAATATATCTAGGTTGTCCTTGCACTGAAGGTAGTGGTCCTACCACATCCATATGCACTCTATCCCACTTCACCGGCACCACCGGCCATAATCGGGCCTTCGGAATCGCCGTTCTGTGCTTTTTCATCATGTTGCATACGTGACAATTGCTTACAAATCTAGTTATGTCCCTATGCATGCCAACCCAAAAGAAATGTTCACGGGCTCTTCTAAGAGATCTTTCTATGCCTACATGTCCAGCATAAGGAGTAACATGAATCATGTGTATGGCTCTCTCTACTAAGGCTCGAGGAAGAACGACTCGGGCTCGGACATCTCCGGGCCTTTTTTCATATTTACACAACAAGACGTCTTCCTTAATGAAGAACGCGTCTTTTGACAGATGCACAGAACTCGGGAACTCGTTGCGCTCACCTTTCACACAAGCCTTGATCTGACTAATCCAAGCTTCAGATACCTGACTTTCAACCAATTCTCTCACACTCCAACCACAAAAATCAACCACACTTTTATTCTCCGGGCATTTATTCTGGAATCCCCCGGACGGAGTTCCACCTGCATTTGACCCGCTACTGCCTCGGGCATTCCCATCCATCTGAGAGTGCTTGCGAGATTTCCGTTTTCTGCGCGTCACGTTTACGTTTGTTTGACTGTCAATGTTCGGAACTGTCGGAACGTTGCTGGCACTATCGCCTGCAGTGCCTGCGCCACCAACGTCACGAGGTTTCTTTTGTCGTTCTTCCTTGCGCCTTGCGGCATGAGTTGTTACTCTTATGATGTTCCTGGAGAGAGCATCAGCCACCCTATTACTGTTCCCTGGGATATGTTCAATCCTTACGATGTCAAACTCTAAAATTCGCTTGATCCATCGAGCTTGGCGATTTGTAATCTCGCTCTTCTTCAACAGATATGTTAATGGTTGATGATCTGTGAAAGTCTTTATTTTGTGTCCCAGCAAAAAATAACGGTGTCTCTCCAGCAACCATAAGACCGCCAAAGCCTCTTGATCAAAGGTACTATAATTTTTCTCTGCCCCTTTTAATGCGCGTGATGCAAAACAAACCGGTCTTTCATTACCGTCATTGTCAATCTGGGAGATTACTCCTCCTATCGCAATATCACTTGCGTCTGTGGTCACAAAAAAAGGGCGATCGAACCTCGGATAAGCCAAGAGTTCGTCGCTCATTAGGGCATCATTTAATTTCTGAAAAGCTTCTTCCTCTTTCTCACCCCATTGGAAATCAGGTTGCTTCCTTAATGCGTCTAACGGTCTCGCTATCTGTCCAAAGTTCCTAATGAACTTCCGATAGTAACCCGCGAGTCCGAGGAAGCTGGCTACATCTTTCGCATGTTTTGGTCGTGGAAATTCTTTAATTGCTATAACTTTATCGGCACAAGGCTTAAGGCCTTCAGATGTTACTAGGTGACCCAAAAATTCTACTTCGGCCTGGAAAAACTTACATTTTTCCAAATTTATTTTCATCCCATGACGCCTTAATGCTTCCAAAACTTGTATCAGGTTACCTTTATGCTCCTCTACAGTAGCACCAACTACAATGATATCATCTAAATATACAAAAACCCCAAGGCCAATTATAGAAGCTAACACGGACATCATTACTCGTGAAAAATGAGCAGGGGCGTTCTTTAATCCAAAGGGAAGGAAATTATATTCATATAGCTGATTATTCGCTATAAAGGCCGTTTTCTCTTTACTCTCATTATGAAGGGGTATTTGATGATAGCCAGACTTAAGATCCAATGTGGTGAAAAATTTACTCTCCCTTACTTTAAGCAAAAGTTCCTCGATCGAGGGCAATGGATAGGCGTTGCCCTTGGTAATGGCATTCAATCGTCTATAATCAACACACAGCCTGAGAGAGCCATCTTTTTTCTTAACTAAAACGATCGGAGAAGCCCAGGGAGACTCACTTTCCTGAATTATACCCTGATCCAGCATCTGTTTTATCTTTTCCCAATTACTTGTTTCATGACAGGCAGGTGTTCTGTAAGGCTTACTTCGGATGGGGGATGATCTCCTGTTTCTATTTTAAAAGGTAACTTATCTATTCTCCCTGGAGGCTCTTCTCCTATCGCCATCGTGTCTTGATATTCCCTTACTATTTCTCCTACGCAACTATGATAATTCAAAGGTGTTGCTTTAACAGCTGTTTGCAATAATTTTCTAAGCCGGGTTTCGCTGTGACCTTGACTCTGGGTAGTCAAGGCCGACACTGCGTTATTGGCTTCTACAAGGGAACGCACTTCCAAATCACATAGAGACTCGTTACTTAATTCTAATCCACTACTACTCACATTTACAAAAGGGACAGTTGCCTTGCCATCGACGATGGTAGCGACACCAGGCAACATAAAGTCTGCCCACTTTCTATGGGGATTTATATACACCAACGTTCCCTCTTGTAGTTTCCTTGCCAGGACAAGGGGAAGGGAGTACAGATAGGCGGGTGGGATCACCTCCCCCACCTCAGGGCTAGCGGGCACCACTCCCGTATCCCCCGTGGCGGCCAGGGCAATTCGGACAACTTCTTTTGTTTCCCCCAGTATAGAGACCCGTTGGCACTGTCCCTCTCCTACTGGCACTGCCACTCTCACCTCTCCTCCCCCTACCCCAAGAGGAAACACTCGGTGCTCGCTCACGAACCCGATTCCCAGTATAATGGGAACACCAGGGAGGTGGGTGGTAGGCACCACATAGAATTTGTGAGTGAACACTCGTCCACCGAGGGAGATAGTTTGTTGCACTGTTCTCTGCAACACGATAGTATGCCCACTGGCACTGTGCAACGTTAGATACCCTTTCGATGACGAAATGGCGCCCGTCACTAAGTGTTCCTCGATCAAAGAGACACATGCCCCACTATCTAATAATGCATTGTGGTTTTCTGAGTCTATTCCCACTTCTAGAATAGGTACGGCTCCATCTCCACCCTCTAGAGAGGGAGGGGCGGAGGGAGACGGCGCTTGGCATTAGGGCCAGCCCTGGAGTTGGATGGGGCGGGTAGGGCGCGTCTTCTTGTACCAGGACGGGCGGTGGCAGCTACAAAAGGGCGGGGAGCAGCTCCACTTCCTTCTTGTTCCTGCCGTGTGGTATCTACTAGCGATTGTATGGCTGGGATAGCGTCTTCTAATGGCGCTTGTAGTCCTGCGTTTCCGTAGAGGATACCGATAACACCTGAGGGAAGGGCCTTCTCCAATATTTGCCTGCAGAAGGCATCTTTATCGTCTACCATCCTACGCTGAGCGTCCCCAGTAATTTTCTGTTTGGCAACCAATACTCTTTCCTCGTCCGTCCACCTTTCCGTAGTGAATTCCACATACGTTAAAAAGGCCTCTACGGAGAGGAAACCTTCTTTGGGCCGCGAACCGTCGAATTCTGGCACGTACCCTCCAAGGACGGGTAATTTTCTTACAGGACCTGGCCTTTTATCTGCGGCCGGAGGCGGAGGCGGAGGCGTTAACATACGTCCCGACGATGTGGACCCATTTGTTACACTTTCACTGTTACTATTCGTGTTTCCCGACGGTCTGCTACACGGTCTGCTACTGTCCGAGTCCCTCGCATTTGTCTGGTTTTCCCCCCCACGCTGTCTCCGTTCCATGAACGCTTTAAGAAATGCATATAGCCCGTCTATTTCTTGATCTACCTCGCTCCTTACCGGGCTACTTTCTACCGCTTTAGCGTCACTCACGCCCTTGGCATCACTGTCAGGTATCTGGGCCCTCGTGCTTCGGGTATTATACACCATTGTACCTCACTGTTTTTCACTTTTGCGGTTAATTATCAAGTTGGCACAACCTCAACGACCCACAGTTGGTTAACGCTTGACCAATTAGCGTATTGCACTGTATTACGACGCACACTATGGTACCCCACAGATCGCTATATTTAACGTTAATTAGCGCTTCGCAGCACAACCCGCACCTGACACCAAAATTATGACCCCGTCCTGGGTCGTGTGGGTCTCTTAAGTTACTGTGGGTCATGCAGAAATCAAACTCTCAGTGCTTAATTTAACACCGGTCTTATATTCTAATGAATTTACACAAGGGCCCGAGTGAAATGAACTTAATATCTACAGTACCGGCGAGGTTGAGACCGAACGAGGAAACCGGCAGAGGCAACGGGGGGTAGGACGTCTTCCCCATCCCTTGACCACAAACCACCCCTGATATATTCCATCTAGGCCATGATTGGATCTGGCACCTTTCCTTAGGTCTATTGGCCAATGAGTGCCCATGTAAGGGACGCTAATGCCCAACGAACTTTTTGGGGGATGTTGGGTGAGGTGACTCTTTTTAATCTGAGAGAGAATGACCGTTAACGACACTCATGGCGTCAAGTGAGACGTCCAGAGGTTTCTTGGGGATTGATTTATAAGCCATCTAGAATGGTTTTATATTATATATATATAGATATATGGATATATATATATATATATATATATATATATATAGATATATAGCATGACATATATATATATATATACATATATATATACATATATATATATATATATAGATATATATATATATATACACACACACATACAATGTACGGTGCAACTTTTCTCATATAAACTCTCTCTCTCTACTCTCTCTCGCTCTCTTCTCTCTCTCTCTGTCCCCTTTCAAAACCCACTTACTAATACACCCATACAAACGCATTTATCTAAATATATTGCTTTCAGTCACTGTAGGGACTGGCTTTGCAGAAAATCAAAACTGCCAAACTGAACCTCGGATCGCTGTGCAAAGACAACCTCTTGGAAAGTAGGTTCATAAACCTGAAAATGAGTCACTTGAGGGGCAAACTGACCCCCTGAGATCTTTCCAACATCCTGACGCTTTAATTTAGGTTCTTTTCTCTAATACTTTTTTTTTGTAGGACAAAAGCATCGATGCTGTATTGATGTTAATTGTGATGAGTGACTGTTGAAAAATAAGCGACAATAAAGTATGTCGACTTTAAGAGGAAGACATCTTTGGCTACAGTTTTTTGTTCAGAAACAAGGAACAGCAAACATCACATTCCAACTTGACAGAGCCACACAAAGAATGAGTCCATAAATTTGTACATGGAATTCTGTCGAGTAGATATAATAGACTTGGTCAATATCGAGTACTTTGTGTGTTCGTTGTGATAAACTTAAAAAAAAATCTCTGCATTTGCTCTATTTGTGTAAAAAGGTCTGGAGTCCAACTCAGGTGGTTTGAAATGTATTGAAACAATTAAATAAGTTTAAAACATAAATCACTCTTCGAATTCTGAAAGGTGGTATTGTAGTCAACACTGTCAGAGAACATAATACAATGAAAGTTTTATTATGGCATTTTATATGGCTTGGTTTGGTGTGGAAGTAAAAGTTTCTTTTAAATAACCCCGCTTAAGCGTTATGTGGAAAAATCATTCAAAGAGATTTTTTTTTTTTTTGCATAAAGTCCAGGAACCGTGTCGATTCATAGAGGCTTTTTTGCATTCTAAACATTTGCAAATTATTTACTTTATAATTCATTGATACCTTAGTATAAAAAAGACTTCAACGATTTATAGATAAATATAAAATCGTATTTGTGTAATGTCAACGTTTTGTTTGTGTTTGTGGAGTGAAAAAAAAAAAACGGAAAAAAAAAAAAAAAAAAAAAAAAACACTCCATCATTTCCTCTTAGCATAACCCTGCCTGGTTGAAGGTCCTGACCCACATACTGACCTTTGCTGGCAAAGACCCAACTTCGTTGTGTGTTCTCACAATTTCAAGCCTCTTATTTTTATATATACTCGAAGTGAATAATTAATTTGTTACAAGATGGATGGATGCAAGTTTAATCAGTCATTTGTGAATATAGATAGAGAGAGAGAGAGAGAGAGAGAGAGAGAGAGAGAGAGAGAGCGTGTGGTTGAAATGGCTACAACACAACGCAATTAGGGCAAAACAGTTAAGTGTCACCCATGGGTCATTGACCCCTTGTTCATGTGTTATTGCAGAAGAGAAGAGCATCTACTTTTTTTTTGTTACTTTTTTGCACAATTCGTCGGTGATCTTGTTGGCTGGAGATGACTGATGGTACTTCGTCCTTGTTATCCTCTTGGCGATTTTTGCGCGTGCATGTATGTAATGTATGTATGTATGTATATATGTGTGCGTGAACAGTAATATTTGCATTAGCGTGTGCTCGGAGTCAGTGTTATATTGTCTCATCTGTTTGTGTATGCATGCGTGAATGCGTGTGTTTCCACCTTTTGAGATCATGTTTCAGATGTGGAAGACTATTTCTCAAGAAAGGCAGACTATGTATATATATATATATATATATATATATATATATATATATATATATATATATATATATATATATAAAATGTGTGTGTGTATGTATGTACGTATATATATGAGTCATATTACATCACCAGGATTCATAAGTACGAAATTATTATCAATTAAAAATGATTCCCATTCGGTTAACTTATATGAAAATATATCAAATCCGAGGTAGAGCAAATCAGATATTAAAGGACATTTGTAGCTTAATGCGTACATGTATTATAAATACGTGTGCGTGTGTATGTTTGTGAATGTGCCGATGTGCATCTGTTTGTGAGGAAATTTAACCAGCTACTCATTGCTGCTGAACGCGCGCGAAAAGTGCAAAGAAGAGCACCTCTTCTCGATCGCCCCGTTCTGTTGGGCGCTGCTCTCCAGCCTTTCATTTGCGTCAACAACAAGCTGCTCTCTCTCTCTCTCTCTCTCTCTCTCTCTCTCTCTCTCTCTCTAAAGTGGATATATGAAAGAGATTCGGTGTTTATAGTTTCTTTCCTTTGTTATTGGAACTATTGACGGGGGCAAAGCTGTTTTTGTTTTTTGTTTTTTTTTCTGATGAACGCGGCGGCGGCGGCGTGGCAGCCCATTGCGCGCGCTTTGATCTTTTTTTAAACATGAATTACGACAGATCTTCAGTGATCTCGACCGCCCACCTTTCCATGCAGTCCTCAAACATCCACCCCTCCCCCTTTAACCCCATTCCCCCCTACCCACGCGGACATACAGACAAACAAACAGACATACACCCACCCAAATAACCGATTTCTGCTTGCTCAACTAACTAACCTTTGCGATGTTCATCCTCTAAGCATGTATATTTCTCTCTCACACACACATACACACACACACACACACACACACAGCTTCGTTAGTAGTCCCAACCGCAAATACCTATAATGAATTTTAATTTAATTTTTTTTTCTCGAAATTTTCCTGCTTTGTCGATGAGGACATCGGGATATTACCGGGACGATGGCATTCCTGGAAAAGGGAAGTCTGGAACTGAAAAGGAAAACAGACTGGAACGATGGCATTCCTGGGAAAGGGAAGTCTGGAACCGGAGAGGAAGACAGACCGGAACGATGGTATTCCTGGAAAAAGGCAAGTCTGGAACCGGAGAGGAAGACAGACCGGAACGATGGCATTCCTGGAAAAGGGAAGTCTGGAACTGAAGAGGAAGACAGACTGGAACGATGGCATTCCTGGAAAAGGGAAGTCTGGAACTGAAGAGGAAGACAGACTGGAACGATGGCATTCCTGGGAAAGGGAAGTCTGGAACTGAAGAGGAAGACAGACTGGAACGATGGCATTCCTGGGAAAGGGAAGTCTGGAACCGGAGAGGAAGACAGACCGGAACGATGGTATTCCTGGAAAAAGGCAAGTCTGGAACCGGAGAGGAAGACAGACCGGAAAGATGGCATTCCTGGAAAAGGGAAGTCTGGTACCGGAGAGGAAGACAGACCGGAACGATGGTATTCCTGGAAAAGGGAAGTCCGGAACCGAAAAGGAAGAGACTCACTGGGATGCAATTGTTGGACTGGAAGCTGGACGGGTGATCAACGCTTCCCTGAGCGCTGTTATCGGGTTGTTGTTGGGTGGTCTCCCCGGCAATTACTGACTGAGGGCGCTGACGGAATTATTGGAATCCGAATGTTGGCTCTATGTTGCCTTTGGTTAATTAACGGGTGATTGACTCCAAGCTGGACTTTGAGGAGACCGACGGTTCTATAGGGTGTTGTTTGTTTGTTTGTTTTGTGGTTTAAGAGACCAAAAGCGTGATGATTTGTTCTGGCAAATTTGTAGGATGAAATTCCAAGGCGAGATGGAATCTATCTTCAAAGTAGAACGAAAACAAGAGGCAGAATTGTATCAAATGAGAGAGAGAGAGAGAGAGAGAGAGAGAGAGAGAGAGAGAGAGAGAGAGAGACCAATTTTCATATATACAAACAAAAACATGCGCACACACACTTATATATTATATACGCTAAGTTAATTTACAAGTTTTAAAACTAATATCCCCCTAGAGAATGTAACGCCCGTCAACGGATTTCTTCCCCGTTTACTATGGTTAAAATCGGTAATCCATGCATTACAACGATCAGTAACATTTTAGCTAATTTCTAGAACTTTCTGTCTACTTTCGTTTTTCCCCACTGGCACGCTTTCGTCTTATAATTCTCCGTGGTTAAGCCACGTCCGTTTATCTCCATTTTTCCTCTTTCCTTCAGGTCCAGGTAAGGATAGGTCGCAATTTTTACTAACAAAAATAGATTTTCCATTAAGTGAATAAAACCCTTAAAGGAGGGTTTTCTTCTTTAACCTTTTAAAAATATGTGCATGATATTTTCCATTTTCATCAATTAATTAGGTTTTAGGAGAACTATGCTATGTTAGCATTGTCAACGTGCATAGCTTGAGGCAACCAAAAGTCTCTCTCTCTCTCTCTCTCTCTCTCTCTCTCTCTCTCTCTCTCTCTCTCTCTCTCTCTCTCTCGTTCCAACCTTTTATTCTCGATTACTAGCAGCTAAGTTAATGCAACGAATATATACAGTTCTCTTTCCAAGATATCCAACGTCACAGCACCTTTAAAACGCCAGTCGGTGAGACGGATAAAGTGAAACGTCCCTTCTTCTTTGAGATTCGCTCCTATTTTGCTTTTCTTGTTTTTAATCTGTTCACCTTCCTCCACCTTGATTGTCTTCCGTTCCCCTCGTCTCTCTCTCATCTCTCCTCGCTCTCGCTCTCTCGTCTCTCTCTCTCTCTCTCTCTCTCTCTCTCTCAGGAGTGAGCGTAGATGTGTTTAAGAATAAGCTCGACAAATATCTAAACTGCATCCCAGACCATCCAAGATTGGAAGATGCAAAATATACCGGAAGATGTACTAGCAACTCTCTGGTAGACATTAGAGGTGCCTCACACTGAGGGACCTGGGGCAACCCGAACAAGATGTAAGGTCTGTAAGGTCTGTAAGGCATCTACTTCAAACTCTGCAAACCGATTCAGCCATGTGTTCAGGGCAAAAGAAAGTAATGTCTTTCCATTTAGCAACAAAAGTTATATGCAAATTATATAAAAGGACTAAGTACAAAAATAGGGAGGAATTATTACCATATATATATATATATATATATATATATATATATAATATAGATTATATATAATATTATTATATATATATATATATATATATTCTATATATGATATATATATATATAATATAATTAAAAAAATTTAATTTGTCTTCGGTCCACCACTTACAATGGTATAGGACGGAGATCACTTATATGTCTATCCTTGCGACTGTGATACGCAAGCATTGTGGTTCTTTTTCCCTTTCTCGTTGAAGTGACATCAGGTAGATTTTGTTCTTCTTCAGAATTGGGGAGATGACTCAAACTTCCTGAGTTAACTTCTTAAAACAACTTTATTTTTTAACTCCATCACTGGAGTATAGGAAAGGTTGGTCAGATGACCGCTCTGTTCTGGAAGGATGAGAGAAACTGACTTTTCAATAGAGTCGCATCGATAGCTGACAAATAGCTATCTCAGCGTATTACAAAAATGATAGATACATTCATATGACTCGGAAGTCATGTGTTTCCTTTACAGGTGATAGGTCACCAACTTCCCATGGAAGGTGTTGTGACCTGTTGACAAGAATTGTTGATACAGATAAATGCAAACCAGGCCACTGCAAGCATTGCATGGCATGGTCTAGTTTTACTTCCTGTTATGGCTATTGATCACTCTCCTAACTCGCCAATATATTATATATATATATCATATATTATATATATTATATATTATATATATATATATATATATATGTATATATATATATATATATATATATATATATATATATATATGTATATGTATTATATAAATATACTGCAATCTTTCCGGTTCTCAGTTTTGATATATTTCCTTTTCCCCCCTTTTGTGCTCTACTTTATTACCACCCAACAGTAATACCTTTTTCTGGAACCCATGCGGCGCAAATTTCGCATCGTTTAGATTAAGTCCCGACTGACCCCTTTTTCAAGCTTCCAGCTCCAGTTTATCTCTGCAGCCTCTTCGTAATCCCTGGCAATGGCCTCTCCCTTGTATTCCCGCATTCTGTTCTTCTCTTTTAATACTTCCACATTCATCCTCCCGTTGCGACCCTTTTTCGCCTTTTCTTCTCTCTGAATCTCTGCCATTTGTTTTATGGGGTTTTTCCTAGCAACCCCCTTCCATTTGGGGTCATTCTTTTAGCCCGGCCTTTCTCGGTAGCACAAGCGTTTTCTTCCTCGTTGGTTCCCTTGCTTGTAGTTTTCTGATTTTAACCCTTAAAGTGCCTTCTCTTGCTTAGCTAACCTTTGCGATGTGTATCCCTTAAGCAGACAGTAACTTATTCATGTTAAACGAAAACCAGACAAGAAATAATGGATGGAAACTATAACTGAAGAGATACAACACATCCCTTGCGGGAACTTCTTTACATGCAAGATATGTGACACGTGGAATAAACTGCCACCAGAAGTTGTAAACAGCAACAGTGTGGAAGAGTTTTAAAGAATGCTAGACAAAATCATTAGGAGGACACTGTGATTGAACAGTAAAAACCTGCTCCTAGAGATAAGTGAGTACTCTATGTCTCCTCTTAGGATGGACTAACAAGTCTTTGAGACATCCTAGTCCCTGTACCTCCTTGTAACTCTCTCTCTCTGTAAAGTTCCCTTCTTCGGATTTAATAATTATTGGTCCGGTAATCAGTGTTTATGAATTCATCCAATCGTGGAAGGCAATCCAAATGAAGATATACATACAGAATTGATTTAATTACCGAACCATCAGACATAAGCATGTCGAATTATGGGGCATAATAACGTGCACTGTTTATCTGCGTCAGCTTCGTTGCGGTTGGGTGATTGCAGTCATTGCAGGGTACTGGCTGTGGTGTTATGCACGTTGATGATGAACGTGATTGCGGTAAAAGCACAGAAAGGTGTTTGGTGCTTGTGTTGTGCTTGTCTGTTCGTTCATCGCCGTGGGAGGAGGTTTCGTTGGCTTTAGGACACTTTCAAAATGATGATTTTCACCGTCATTTCTAATTAATCTTGAATAGCTTTATAGTTTCTCCTTTTCTTCGTGGCGTTCATACTGACGATTGTTTCCACTAAATGAACCCTGTAACTGTAATTTATATTGAAGATAAGAAGCCTTATGTACGTTGTGTTCATAGTGAGACGCCTCTTCCCTTGAATCAAGTCTCAAGTCGGAATTCTTAGAGCAGAACCTTGATTTTTACTGGTACGTAGTAAGAATCATTCAATATTTACAGTTAAAGAAGTTAAGTATATCTTAGTTTTACCAGACCACTGAGCTGATTAACAACTCTCCTAGGGCTAGCCCAAGGGATTAGATATTTTTACGTGCCTAGGAACCAAATGGTTACTTAGCAACGGGACCTACAGCTTATTGTGGGATCCGAACCACATTATATCAAGAGATGAATTTCTAATCACCGGAAAATTCTTCTGGTTCCGCATTGGCGAGCACACAACCCACTGTTCCAATAAAGAACTAAATATTTACAAAACTGCTTATGATTCATAGGGTACATTACATAGTCTTTTTATTATTACGGTTGAGGAGCTGGTTGCAAGGCATTCCGATGAATGGAGAAGTGGGATGTCAGTGACCGCCAATTCTCTTGATTAAAGTAGTTTCTGAAATTTGTCCAAACAGGATGTCTTCGTCCAACTCTGTAACGTGCTATGAAAAAGTAAACCATTATCAGTTAACTAGAGAGAAGCATATAAGCGCTTGATCAAGACCAAGAACCAGTGCTGCTATAAGGCTAACTTGAACTAGAGCAAAAAAATCAGTGTACCATCAATTTGCTCTCAGAATTTGGCCGTGGTACTACATTGCTGTACTCTTTAAGAGACGGACATTCTCGCCCTTTTGCCATACGTTTGCGGAGCATAATAAGCGGGTGTCTCATCTCTCTCTCTCTCTCTCTCTCTCTCTCTGACGTAGCGACTTTCATTAGTGGGTTTTTCGCTCATTTCTTCCCTCCACCTCGAAGGCCTTCGGCTACAAATCTCTTTGCTCCAGAGATTAGTTTGGACAAACTCTCCACCGAGTTTATTTCTTTCGGCTTTTTCATGATTTTCGTCGTCATTTCCTTCTCATTCACCAGTTATTTGCGTCAGTTGGCCGATACCCCCCCCCCCCCCCCCCCCTTTTTTTTTTTTTTTTGCTTAATAATGAAGCAAAGCCTTCTGATAGTCTGGTAACTATGAATTTTATTTTTATTCGACATAAATTATTCTTACGTTTTGCCTGCAAGCTTAGCAGTTTGACTGTAGCCTAGTATGTGAGGCTGACGAAAGTTAGAATGAAATGTCCTTTAGTCTTAAGAGTAGGAACAAAAATCATAAAAAAAAATAATACGAAAATGACACTAATATTTTTCTAATTCAAAGAAAACTCATTATCACATGAGTCAATAAAATGGAACAGTAAATCCACATAGTATGTCTGTTTGATTTTGTTATTTAAAACACAAAGCAGAAAGCTTTCGATGATCTGCAAGGTCAATGAGGGCCGTGCATGTCATCGAAAGCTTTCTGCTTTGTATTTTATAAATAACAAAATCAAACAGACACACTTTTGTGGATTTACTTTTAAATCCTTATAATCCTTTTTTTGGTTAAAACTAAATGAGATATAGGCTTTGAATTATGTAACGTTAATATTGATACTGTCAATTCAATAAGAGAAAGTGAATACCTATATTTGTTTAATTTTTGGAATGACTTCTTTACTTATGAGTCACCCTCCAGTCTTCACAGTAACTGAGGTCACTTAGTTTAATTGACAAACGAATTTAGTTTGTTATTTCCTGCTTGTATAATTCGTTGTAGAAAAATATAAAAGTGTTACAGAAAAATAAGATTATAAATTCCGTCCAGATTAGAATCAGTTTCCAGGCGCCTCTTAAGTATAAGAGATGTCAAAAAATGAATGCGTAAACAAACATCTAGAGTTTTATCTCACCAACCAGACGAGAGAGAGAGAGAGAGAGAAGAGAGAGAGAGAGAGAGAAAATAGCCCTCCTTAGGGATTATTAGGAGTTAAATGATTATAACAAATATTTCTATGCTGATGCGTCGTTCTAGTTGCACATGCCATGCTATTGCATATTTTGTGTGTCATCAGTCTAAACAACATAAGCGCCTCAGTGGCGTGGTCGGCATGGTCTTGGCCTGCCACCTCGGTGGCCGCGATTCCATTCTCGGGCATTCCTGTGAGGGGTCAGAGAGGTGTATTTCTGGTGATAGAAGTTCACTCTCGACGTGGTTCGTAAGTCACGTAAAGCCGTTGGTCCCGTTGCTGAATAACCACTGGTGGTTCCATGCAACGTAAAAACACCATACAAACAAATCTAAACAACATAAGCTATTCAGTCCTCTGATATTTTACTCTCTCTCTCTCTCTCTCTCTCTCTCTCTCTCTCTCTCTCTCTCTCTCTCCCCCGTTTGGTTGGTTGGTTGGCTCGTAGTTTTGCATTCCATTGTTAGGGAAAGGTGTGCAAGACATACTTGTGATGTGTTGCAGCCATCGGAGTTGCTTCTGGAGATGGGTGATGCACATGGAGCAAGACGAATGTTAGGGGGAACGAATAACGGAATGAACAAAGGTTTAAAGGTAGAGGAGGAATACATTAATGTCTGTCTCTCTTCTGTCCTTTTGCCTTGGCAATCTCACGCATTTGAAAACTCATGATATTCTCACACATTAATTAGTATATTTTTATTTGTGTATATGCATGCATGTATACATACATACATACGTACTATATGTGTGTGTCTGTATCTGTATAGTATATATTTATACTATAAGTATATCATATATATGAAAATATACAAAAATATATACTTATACTATATGTGTATATATATATTTTTGTATATTTACATGTACGCTAGTATGCATATTTATACATACAGAAATGCGTACTTATATACGTGTATGTATATGTAGATGCACACACGTATATATATATATATATATATATATATATATATATTATATAATATATATTATATATATATAGTTTGTGTGTTTGTGTGTGTATTCTATACCACATATTACTGGCTCGAGTTACTTAATATTTATGGTTAAATCTTCACCGAAATCTCATGCTCAAACTTGAGTTTAAATTTCGTGAAATGTTTCAATACAAAGTCCTTTTGAATTCCAAAATCTTTCGCGAGTTGCACTTATTTTATATTTTGCAAGTTTATTTTCTTCCTCCTTTTACTTATCTACGTACGTACGTCTTTTATTGCCAACCATCGACCTCTACCTTTAGTGCTCAAATGCGCCTTGATTGTTTGGTTTATATCAAACTGGCGTCAAAATTATCAATCTTAGACGATATTATAAACTGCCCATCCGACTCCGAGTCCAAATTTGGACACCATCGTCGCGTCGCCAATAAATCTGTTGAAAGAGATTCCTCCAGCTGCTCATTTTCAGTAGCTCCGTCTCTTCTCTGTTTCCCCTTTTCGTGGGGAAAAAAGGGAGAAAATGAGCTTCCGGACAGTTTGTGTTTAGTTGAGGGGAAACTAAAAGAAGCAAATTGCTCGGGAGACTCACGAGACAATTTTATTTCCGGTCGTGGGCGTGGGCGGTGAGATGTGGTAGCCGGAAAATGCATTCAGGAAGGTTGTACATCTTTTAGCCTTTATATTTTGCTTTGCGAGGGTTTGTCTTCATGAACTTGGGCAAGTATATTCGCTGATTAAACGCATATAGATTTTTGTATGCATACATTCTACACTCATGTATGAACAGCGATATAGATATTCTATTGCCCCCATTTTTGTTGTTTTAGATTAAAATGTTTGTGCCGACACGGTCCACTCTCTGGTGGTAAGGCTTTAAAGGGTTATAGGAGGCCTGATGCGGACCTCCCGATAAGAGGCCTGATGTGGACCTCCCGACTTGACCAACCAATAGAAACTTATATTCAGTGATCATGGAAGGGGTGGTGTGTATTTTTTGTGTAGTTTAAACCTATTTTTAGTAAGAGCGTAAGTAAATATATTTGTAGTTATATACGTTTGACTCATTTTAAACAGGATGTTAACAACTGTTCAATAGTTTCGATTGGCAAGAAGCCAAAATATATCAGTGATTAGGATTTTTATATTTTTACTCAGGATTCTAATCTTTTCACCCAAGTTGAAATTAAAATTATAGGCCTACTGTCCCTAACTCAGGGAGGGATGGATTAAATGCATGGATTACTAGATGACTACATTTTCCAATAATTTTATACACAGAAATTAAAGTTTTGCATCGTAAAAGATATAACATAGGCCTATTGCTTCCCTACAAACCTGGATAAAGGATTGTAAAATGAATTATCAAGCAGTTAGCAATCAATCCAACTGATGAATTAGCAAGTAGTTAGCAATCAATCCAACTGATGAATTAGCAAGTAGTTAGTAATCAATCCAACTGACAGGAGACAAGAATAAGGATAGCCAAACTTCGAAGTG
>NC_087215.1:7102510-7117510 GCF_015104395.2 Macrobrachium nipponense | reverse complement strand
ACAATGGGTCGAAGTTTCTTCGGGGCAATTGAGTTTGCTGTACAGCGTATAACCCAGGCCACCGAAAATATATCTATCTCTCGGTGTTCTCGGTATAATGCGGTATGAGCCTCGGCCTATGAAATTTTAACCACGGCCCGTTGGTGGCCTGTCCTATATCATTGCCAGATGGACGATTATGGCTAACTTGAACCTACAATAACATCAAAACTACTGAAGCTAGAGGGCTTTCATTTGGTATATTTGATGATTGGAAGGTGGGTGATCAACACACCAATTTGCAGCGCTCTAGTCTCAGTAGTTTTTAAGATCTGAGGGCGGAGGGAAAACGTGCAGACAGACAAAGCATCTCAGTAGCTTTCTTTTGCAGAAAATGAAAACTTCACTTATGTCGATGTCCCTCGAAACCTAGTACGTTGATCTTGAAAATTTCCCCGGATTTCTCGTAACTAATTGTAAGTGATAAAAGCATCCGGATATTGTCGATTAACCATTTTCTGATCATGTCATCTCATGTATCGAGATTGTGTCTGTTACTTACTCTCTGTACTTTGTGTCTTCTTCTTCTTCCCAGCTTCAACCCATTTATAAATGGGGTCGCCGTTGGGAATGAGTCGTCTCTATCGACTTCTGTCCTGAGGATCGTTCTCGTTGATACCTTTCCATAACATATCTTCCCCTACACAATAACGCCATCTCTTTCTTGGTCTTCCCTTCTTCCTTCTACCCCGCACTTCCATTTCCATCGCATGTCTTCCAATATGATGTTCCTCTCTTCGTAACAGGTGTCCATACCATCGAAGCCTTCTCTCCTGTATCTTCTTTGGTATTTCAACTACCTTTGTCGATCCTCTTATATGCTCATTTCTATTCCTATCTTCTCTTGTTACTCCCGACATCATCCTCAACATTCTCATTTCTGCTACATCCATCTTCTTCTCTGTTTTCCTCATACTTGCTGTTTCTGTTCCATATAACATTGCTGGTAGGACACCTGTCTGTACTTTGTATAATCCATGTGTATGGCATTGAGCTGAAAATAAAATTCATTGTTATTATTATTAATACACCTAACGTAATGGAATGCTAGTCTGACCCAGTTCTGCGTTCGTGCCCACGCATGTGTGAATGACGCTCACCATTTTGCATACAATGTTTCACGGACGGCGGATGACAACAAACGATTGTGGAAGCCATCATTATTCGCGGTAGTTTGATCAAGACAAAAGGTTAATCTAGACAAAAGGGAAGGTGATTTTGTTGTTTTACATCGCTTACCCTATGGGTCCGATGAGGCGTCGCTTAATGAACGAGTTTAGGTGGGTGTGGAGTGGTTAATATGCATGTTTTAGGTGGTACTTCCGCGTGGCACACACAAAATATACACACACACACCAACACACACACACATATATATATATATATATATATATATATATATATATATATATATATAATTATCATTAACTTCTGGTTTCTCATGATAATTGTATAGGGGAGATTGATAGGACCAAGCCCTTTTTTATTTGTTTATTTTTGTGTCCCATTAGTGGCCGATACCTATCCACAGATTGGTTGATTAGTGTTAGACGTAGACCGTAAGTATTGCAATGAGAGAGAGAAGAAGAGAGAGAGAGAGAATTTTTTTTTGTACCTGATATAGACATCCACCTTATTCTTTGAGATAACGTAAAGGTCAGAGTATGTTTGTATGCGTTCGAACGTTTGTATACAAAGACCATCACAGTGGAATATGACGTCATGGCAGCATCTCGAGGAATAAGTGTTCGTGGTATTCCCTCCCCTGTTCCCCTTCCCCCCCCCCCCTCCTCCCCATACAACCCCGTGGACCCCCCCCCTCCCCCCCCCCCCCCCCTAAACCCCTACCAGTCCGCTTTCGTGTGCAAATGACGCCAGAATCCAAACAGGCCTTTCATTAAACGCTACCGGAAGTGTCATTCATCCCTCTCTTTAAACCTCTTAATATATTTTTGACGTCATCGACGAAGTGACGTCACGTGATGCGGGTGGTGACGTCATCGTTGTTCCTGACGTCACCATACATGCGGAGTGGTGAAAGAAAGAACGTTCTATTAATTCGCTTGTTCTAGAAGCTAATAATAATATTCGTGCCAAAGGGGAAGTCACACCGCTTAATGCTGCTTTTCTGTTTTCATTTTAAAGTGGAAAAGGTGACGCGAGGATTTATAAGTAAGAGAAAGCAGATTGGCTGGGATCCAAGTAGGACTGGATGGTGGTGGGTTTGGTTTCATTAAAATGGCATTACTTAGACACTTGCACCTTCCATTGATGGTGAAAGAATAGAGGGAAATCATGACCGAGCTTTGTTTTTATGATGTGTGACTTGTATGTTACGTAGCTTTCTTTATTTCTTTAGCATTTCTTTCGACCGACACAACAATAATAGCAGCGTGGACAAAACTATATAGTCGGTAATGGTCGGGAGCTATGAGGTGAATTACTAAACTTGAAGCGTTCCTTCTCTTATTCTTCAGACCTTGGAATGTTCTTCGGTCCTCTGGTTTTCCTGACGTCCTCACCTCTTTGTTTTGAAGGAAGGCTGATCCGATCTCGCGTTGTTCTCATGGTTGAGGCCCCACCTCCCTAATTCCTTCTTCTTCTTGTCTTCTTCGGGTTTGGGCTGGTAACGGCCATCAGGATGCCAGCCCGTGGTTTTTTTTCCACTTTTAATAATTCAAGCCAAGAATTCTTTTTCATTCACTTGACATATTTTTCATTAGTATAAGCCTTCATAATGAAGATATTGTTCGAATTGA
Organism: Macrobrachium nipponense; assembly: GCF_015104395.2. NCBI lineage: Eukaryota > Metazoa > Arthropoda > Malacostraca > Decapoda > Palaemonidae > Macrobrachium > Macrobrachium nipponense. The sequence continues at coordinate 7,114,712 of NC_087215.1, read as the reverse complement.
TATATTTTTTACTGTTTCGTTTTCCTTTGCGTTGACAGCAAATGGGAAACGAAACTAAGAAATAAGTCAATTCGAACAATATCTTCATTATGAAGGCTTAGACAAATGAAAAATAATATGTCAAGTTACTGAAAAAGAATTCTTGGCTTGAATGATCAATAGCATAAAATTAGCTATCCATTCCAGCTATACAGGGTGGTCAGTTGCAAAGGTTAATATAGAGATGGACTCTGGCTTGTGGTGGTGTTGAGGGGGGTGGGGGACGGTTTATTAAACAGTGGGCCTAGCGACACACTGGCCACATGTCCTAGGCAGAGAAACAAGAGATCAGCGCCTGCCCTTAGTAGCCTCGCAGTTTAACTATTGAACGTTACTGTGGTAGATTCACATCTACCGTGCATCTGATGTCTATGCACGTCCCTTACGACGCTCCTGATTGGCTGTTGATAAGCCAATCACGTGGCGGAAAACTCTCAGTCTCTCTCGAGAGACTTCACATAGGCAGGGTGTATGTTCCGCCTCTGTATTCCTCAGGAGAGGTGGAACATACATCTTGCTTATGTGAACTCTCGAGAGAGACTGAGAGTTTCCAGCCTGTGATTGGCTTATCAACAGCCCATCAGAAGCGTCGTAAGGGACTGCCCTAGACATCAAATGCACGGTTGATGTGAATCTACTATAGTGAAAACCGAATAAAGGTATTGCCATGAAAGCTCGGTCTCAAAGGGAAATAATATATAAATAAATATCCTGTCTCTAACCACTCTAAAGGTGGGTACACACGTGAGAGCCGAACCTTGTATGTGTAACTGAGTTACGCATATACGGTTACAAGGTGTCAAAATGTAGAGGACGAACCGTAACCACGTTAAGCACGTAACTTCATTTCAATCCACTGCGATCACCAGTCTGTCTCTGTCCGGGTTGTTTACCGACGATGGCCACCATGCAAGTAGCAGCTGCCGCGTACATTTATACACATTATTTAACGAAGATGAAGCGAAATAAAAGAAGATGGTGGCAATCAAGGTTATATACTAGAAGGGTAGAATACAGTGGTCGGGAATTACTCGCTGACTTGAGATTCCAAGAAGTTTCTGGCCACAGTGAAGTCTTTTCTTCGTAATAGCTAATAAATTGAAGGACCTCTTCGTCACTTCAATCAGCCATGGTAGACATATACATACTGACTGACCAAAAACAACGGGTTAGCGCCTCAGGTGGCGTGGTTGGTTTGGTGGTGTTTGCTTCTCACCCTCGGTGGTCGCGGGTTCGATTCCCGGCCATTCCATTGAGGAGTGAGGGATGTGTATTTCTGGTGATAGAAGTTCACTCTCGACGTGGTTCGGAAGTCACGTAAAGCCGTTGGTCCCGTTGCTGAATAACCACTGGTTCCATGCAACGTAAAAACACCATACAAACAAACAAACAAACAAACCAAAACAAGGGACTCTACTATGGACGGTCTTGTTCATAGTCGGTGTTACAAGTTGCAGCTCTGTTGTTACGCGTGTCATACAGGTCCCGTCCACACATGGCGTAACGTTCAAAGAGACCTCCCTTTGATGCGGGGCCCAAAAACCGACAATTGGCGGGACGGAGGGCGAACCGAGCCTCGAACCTCGCGGGTTCGGGGTTCGGGTTCGAGGAACCGTCCACACTTGCGTTTTTGTTACAAGAATCGGTTACAATACAAGGTTCGGTTCGCACGTGTGTACCCACCTTAACAACGCCGACACACCACCCTCCGCCCACCCCACCCTAACCCGAAAATCCCCTCTGATGGAAGCAAGAAACCTTTCCTTGCCTCTGTGGCTTATTCAGGCTGCGGTTATCGGAAACCGTTCAGGACAGCAGCGGTATCCGGCCAAAGTGGTTTTATAATTAGAGCGTTCATGCCGGAGATGGTCGGCGTTTGCTGATATGCAGCGCTCTTTTTTTTTTCTGTCACTTATCATTTACCCATTTGGTCTCCTTTTGGGTGGTTTTATTTGCACGATTACTCTTTGTTGGTGTTTTCGTTTGTTGATGGTGAGGATGCTCTGCATTCATTTTTCAGGGGTGAGTTATCGTTTTATAAGTCAGTTATATATTTATTGATATTGATTCGGTTTTATATTGATTTTTCATGAGTCATTTTTATTTTTATTTTGTCTTTTTTTATCAATTGTCACTCCTTTCTTTACTTGATCTTTTTTGTTTTATTGCTTGTGAATTATTCGCCGAATTGATCTTATTTTCTTTATTCATTAGCGAGTTGTTTGTTGACTTGGTTTTATCATTCTATGAATTATTTGTTTAAGTTTGTTATTCGTGCTTTGAGAATTAGTCTTGCTTGTGTGTGTGTGTTTTTTTTTTTTCTTTTTTTTTTCTTTCCTTTTTCCAGTAGGGAATTTTTGGTTGATAGTATGCCTTTTCTTAACCATATGTTAGTTATAAGTGAATGATGTTCGCTAATTGCCGGATGGTTTTAATGTTAGTGAAGTATATATGATTTATTTTTTGTTGAAATTTGGTTGCTGTAGCATTGGTGAGGTATTTGTTTAGTTGCCATATCGGATAGTCATGGTTTTTGTTTGAAGTCTTGATAATCCAAAGAGTATTCAGACTAAACCCATTTTTTACGCAGTTTTCATAACTATTGATTTACCCTTTTCAGGACAACATTGTTGGCGATTGTTCATAAAACACCTTGTAACTTATGTTTGTGAAAAAAAAAATCTTTTAAGAAAATAATAACATTAAGGAGAGCCATTCATATATAAACATACTTTATAGAGGAGCGAACTCGTGTTTGTTAGGTCCATGATTTGATCCTTACCGCTCACCAGTCGACCCAGCTGTGAATAGGCGTGAGGAAGTCAGTTCTCTTTTTCGGGAGTTGAATATTATTTGTAGGAAGAGACGTTTACTTTATGTGTTAAATTTCATTGCTCAGTTTTTTAAATGACTATTAAATTCTGTAAATACTGGCAGGTGCTTTTTAAAGTCAGCTTTTAGGCGTTCTGTACTTCTTCTCTCAACTGTAATGCTAAGGTTTAGAAAATCAGCATGTAGATTGTTCAGCTGCTATTACTACTAGTATTATTACTATTACTATTACTACTAATAGCAATCATAATATTAATAATACAAAAAAGATCCTTCGTCATATTGTTTTTAGCGTAGTCAACATAGCCTTCCGTAAATACTGAAATCGGTTACCGTGTATTCCTCAAGGCCATTTTTCACTGAATCAGCAGAAAATTCGTAGGTTGATGTCAGCGCTGGCCACAGCCGTAGGTGTGTGAAGGGTTGAAAAGGAGTTGGGAAGCTGAGTGTGTGCAGATTATGGAGTCCTTACAATAGAGACGAATGCAATCTTTCATTGCTCAACATAGCAATGGAAAACGTCGTTGTGTCTGATTCAGTACTAATGACTGACGTCACCTGAACAGAGAATGGCCCGCCGACGTTAAATACAGCGTGAAGTTAAGCAAGTTGATGAACACATCCCTGAATCAAGCAAAGCGCCTCTCAGTGGGGTGGTCGGTATGGTGTTGCCGTGTCACCTCAGTGGCCGTGAGTTCGATTCTCGTGCATTCCACTGAGTGGTGAGAATGTGTATTTCTGGTGATAGACGTTCACTCTCGACGTGGTTCGGAAGTCACGTAAAGCCGCTGGTCCCGTTGCTGAATAACCACTGGTTCCATGCAGCGTAAAAACACCATAGAAACAAACAAACATCCCTGAATCAGGATTGCAGAAACAGCAACGAACAGACGTTGCTCTAATCATTTTGCTGAAGACTTGTAAAGTCTCCAGACGCTGACGCCGTGCTCTAATCAAGCGAAACCTTTCATGACGATACTATAGTAGATTCACATCAACAGTGCATTTGATGTCTAGGCCCATCCCTTACGACGCTCCTGATTAGCTGTTGATGAGCCAGTCACAAGGCTGGAAACTCTGTCTCTCTCGGGAGAGACGAATCCTTCAGGAGAGATGGAACATACATCCTGCCTATGCGAACTCTCGAGAGAGACTGAGAGTTTAGCCCTGTGACTGGCTTATCAACAGCCAATCAGGAGCGCCGTAAGGGACTAGCGTAGACATCAAATGCGCAGTTGATGTGAAATTACTATAGCAATAAGAGAATGCCTGATATCTTAGGACGAAAGGCAGTTTCAGGTTTGTTAAATTTAATAAAGGTAGAGTAACATAAGCATTCAGTTCAATCTAGAGAGAAAACTTGCACTTAAACTCTCTTTTGAGTTTCAATTCATTCTATTTAGTCTTATTGTAGGTCATTGATTTACACATGTGTGCATTACTTATATACTAGAAACATATGTATATAGAAATTATGTATGAAAATTTGTAAAGTAACTAAGTATACGGGAGTAACCAGCCTCCTTTCACAGGCGGAACCAGCTCAGCTTCAGGGAATCCCTTTTCACCCCCACCCCCTTCGGAGGGGGGATGGGAGGTAGGATGAAACCCCATTATAAACCATCTTAGGGGTCCCCACCATAACCCTGACAAGTTTCATGCCCATCGGACCAGCCGTTTGGCCGTGATTGAATGACAGACGGACGGACAAACAATATGTCCATTATAGGAAGATTAACTAGGGAGCCTTGTGAAACTCATTAGAGATTTTCTATTGTACTGAGTGATTTTTGTGACTATTAGTTTTACGAGAGGGACAGACTTCGTGACTGACCAAGGACTTTAGAATACGATTCTTGAGTTCATTATAAGGAACTGAAATTTGTAACACTTTGGAAAACTTATTTTAATGGGTTTGCAATGGTTGCTGATGCTATTAGACACGCAATGATGATGATGATGATGATGATGATGATGATGATGATGATGACTTTCATCTCGTCTTTACGTTAGACTAATTCTATTAAAGTAATGAAGGTCAAATGGTTTTGTGGCTGTACTTGACTTGTACAATAATGAAAGTAAAAAAAAATCACTTGTATGTAGAATTAATTACATGCATCGTAATGCAAATGTTTATTTATATTTACATATAGACGCAAACTTGCATATAGATGAAAGATAAATACATGAAAATTAAAACATCATCTATTTAGGAATATTAAAAAAAAAAAAAAAAAAAAAAAAAAAACAAGATTAGTTTGACAATAACAGCGGAAAAACTTGAGGCTTCATGACCGCGGCAACATCAAACGCTGCTTCATCTTTAGTTAACAGGTTTTCCCTCTGTTATCGTGCAGCGGGCAACCATCGGCGAAACGTTGCTAAGGGTAACGTTGAAATAACATTGGTGTTTGATATCGTACGAAGCCGCATCGATATTCATTGGCGGAGAGCATGGCGGAGATAGGTCAGAACATGGCTCAGTCGTACGAGATACAACGGCCGCGTTTTTGCCTTTTTTGTTATGTTCGAATAAACCGCTGCTTAAACAACTCATCCCTTCATGTTCCGCTTGATTGGGCGGAGAGAGAGAGAGAGAGAGAGAGAGAGAGAGAGAGAGAGAGAGAGAGAGAGAAATGAAATGTTTCAGTTGGTCCTAGACCAAAATGAATGAGACCAATAACATAAAAGTCAGAAAAGGTGGCGAAAAATAACAGTAAAAAAATGCGCAAATAAAAAAAACTAATTTCTGTAGGACGACAGCTTTCAGTTCGTCTGCAGAAGAAGCACCAAGCATGGAGAAGGAAGGAAGGCATAGGGAATGTATATGTTCTTTAAGACACTCATCCACGCGTACTTTAATTAGAGTTTGGAACTATTGATTCGCCACAAATTCAGGTGATATTCAGTCAGATTCATCTGTCCATTCAACGGTAGATTGTTCTGTTCACATATCACAATCGACAAGTAGAACCCTTCTCATTACATACAACAGTCATTCAGTCAACCTATAGTAAGAGACAATCATATTTATTTATCCCTCCACATCCTCATTCAAGTAACTTACAGTCGCTTCTACTTAAATATCCCGGTAGCTTAATGGCATTTGAACGCCGCTCCCGACACATCCACTCCTATTAACATGCCCCATTCTGGCAATACCCATCTCAATATTATTAAATCTCATTAACAAATACCCCTCCTGAAAAATGCCAACCCATTCATTCGCCTCATCCGATATAATATTCTGGTTCCTTTGATATTTTCGTTCATTGAATAATAAGTAATATTCCACTTACAGACTTCATCATATGACGTTCCCATACACTTCATTCATTCATTTATAGAAGAAAATATTCCTCCCTATGGTTCGTTTTCAGGAGAAATACAGCTTTTGTGTGGTTGAAAAAAAAGCTCATCCAATATTCCATCTCATTCAGATGGTTGTGTTCTTTGCGAAAATATACCTTACACAAATCAATCAATCATTTCCTTCTTTAGTTATGAGTAATGTGTCTGTCACGGCAGTTTTTTATTTTCAGCCTTTACTGTCGAGTGATGCTTTTGTGATGGATAAATATGGAAGAGTAGATCTGGCATTCTCGAAGTCTTTCCTTGGGATTTTGATGAGGGAATTGGGCCAACTTCTTGACGGCTGAAATTGATAGTTACTGTTTTTTTTACCCTTTTATCTAAACTGTAGATCGCTATAATTATGAGCTGAATACCTGAAAAATTCTTTATAATGACCCAAGTCAACATTTCACAATCAACAAAAATGACACCAAGGAGTGTGAATGGAAAAAAGGTCCTTTAAAATAGCTCGAGAAACCTCCATCTGATTTTAAGAACTGCTAGCCTCCGAAGATTATAATTCAGTGTCATTCCAGCATATCTGCAGACCTCATTTCAATGGGAGCTTTTAGCAAGTATTTGCTCTTACGAAAGGCGCCCGTTAGGACGCACAGAGATAAAGGGACTAAATTCGAACAATAAACAGAAGCCGCGGCGCGAAAGAGAAAGCATTTAAATGTGGGAGAACGATCGCGCATTGTCATGGCAACCGTGAATGTAAGTTGATGTGAAACGAAAAAGCCAGTGATTGTATTTAGAGAAAATGTTCCGTAGTTTTATCGTGGATTAGTTGCTGATCTTCCGTAGAGGTTATTTACCCTAAGTCAGGAGGATACGAGGAGAGAGTAGCGTCGATTAAGTAGGGAGAGACAAGAACTACATCTGAGGGAGAATAATCAATATTGTTACAGGCGCGAATGTCTCGTTGAAAGTACATGTGACGATACAGAAGTGAGGAAGATCCGTCAGCGATGCAGTTGTAATCTATCATGAGAATATCATAAGCAGCCTTTCTTCTTGCCAGTGATGAATTATCCAGGTAGAAAGCTGTAAGATTTATTATATTCACACAACTATATGACAGTACGGAATTTCACGCCAGAATTATATACACATGAGAGCATTACTGCGGTTTTACTTTTATATTGTCAACTGTACCAGGAATTCTGTGCACACACACACACACACACACACACACACACACACACATATATATATATATATATATATATATATATATATATATATATATATATATATATATATATAAATAAGTGCATGCGCACAGAATTCCTGGTACAGTTTACAATATAAAAGTAAAACTGCAGTAATATATATATATATATATATATATATATATATATATATATATATATATATATATATATATATTACTGCAGTTTTACTTTTATATTGTAAACTGTACCAGGAATTCTGTGCGCATGCACTTATTTATATATATATATATATATATATATATATATATATATATATATATATATATATATATATATATATATATATATATGTGTGTGTGTGTGTGTGTGTGTGTGTGTGTGTGTGTGTGTGCACAGAATTCCTGGTACAGTTGACAATATAAAAGTAAAACCGCAGTAATGCTCTCATGTGTATATAATGTGTATATATAATATATATATACTATATATATATATATATATAATATTACTGCAGTTTTACTTTTATATTGTGAACTGTACCAGGAATTCTGTGCGCATGCGCTTATTATATATATATATATATGTAAGGCCTAGGGATTTTGATTAATAATATATTGTTCGTGCGTTCTCTGTGACCTATGGAATGTGGAGAACAGTGCAGAGGTAACGACCTGAGAGTAGCTGATCAATGAGTTTCTGGGGGTGGCGTGAGATAAAAGTGCTTAATTCAGGAAGTCAATGTACGACAGTTTATGAACTCTTCTCAAAGTGCCTTTGGGAAACTGGTTGTAGCCAGTAATATGAGGCGTTGTCGAAGTGTGCATTCGTATGTGCGTGTGCGCCTCTTCTATTCATAATGTATCACTAGCCAAGTCTATGGGAAGACTTGCACAGAGATTCGTGGGAGGAAGGCAAAGCCACGATGGCAGATGCCAAAGTGTTTTTATTTATCAGTGAGTGATATTCCGGTTGGGAATGGGTAAGTGTTACCTTTACTTTAGCCAAAGGGATGGCTTGTTTGATATCTTGTAAGATGTTCCATTTTATTAACTTTGTCTTTGAACTTGTGTGTGTACTTACTGGGATGTGTTCTGTATCTTTGGAACAGACGGATCTGGAAATGCCGGGGGATAAAGAGTTCCCGGAGGAGTGTGGACTTTTGGGTGACTTGACAATGTACTGTTTTTTGGGTTAGTCTGTAAGACTGGGTTACTTGGTTAATTGATTTATTTATTCTTGTAAATAAACGTTATGTTATGATGCAACTCTCTCATTTTCATTACCTGTTAGAATGGAGAGAAAGAGGTGGAGAGAGAGAGAGAGAGAGGGAGAGAGAGAGGGATTACTGGATTCCTTAGAGAGAGAGAGAGAGAGAGAGAGAGAGAGAGAGAGAGAGAGGGATTACTGGATTCCTTGCCGAGAGAGAGAGAGAGAGAGAGAGAGATAGGCTGTGTATGTAATGGAGTAATGGGGTCTGCCTTCCGTTTCGTTTCCACGCTTACCTTATGAATACTGGGGGTTCTTCCCCCATGTTATAATGGTGTCAGTGGTTAAGAGGGGATATAAAAGCTTTTTTTTTTCTTTTCTATGCCTAGGAACGCCAATGTAGAGATGGGTGGCCAGTTAGAAAATAAAAGGGGTAGAGAAAATATCCGTCCGTGGGATGGGGGGATGAGGAAAGAATTTCTATTAGGGTCATCAAATTTGCCCGTACCGAGATTCTTCAGGGCGGGAGTCGTGAGACAAGCAACTCAGTCTAGTTCATGAGTGAGTGTTGCTAGGGGTCATCTCACCGATCGCGTTTGTATTGTGCCGACGAGATTTACGTATTCTACGAGAATTTCGAGTTCCTTTTGTTCCCATTATGGAGTGGTGAGTGTTAAACTATTGTTTTGAAGGAGTGGGTTTTTGTTTAAATATTTCAGGGTTATGGGATTGGTTCAAGAGGTCAACAATTTTTCTTGTCTTTGCCCCATAGTGACGTGTTTTCTTTATTTGCACGTGTTTGTAATAGATGTATTCGTCTTTGTTTAAAAAACATAGGAGTGTATTTTTTTTCTATGCATGTGAACTGTGCTTGGATAATCATAGGTTTGGCTTAGTGACACAGAGCGGCCCCCCCCCCCCCCCACCACAATTTTACGGGCTCAGCACATTTCTGCAGAGAGGCGCCTTGCATTGCGAGGGTATATTGGCATCCCTCGGGGGGATAGTAGCATGGAAGGTACCACTGGCCTCCCTCGAGAGATAGTGCAGGGATGGGTACTAGTGTATATCTTGGGAAGGGGTCCTCAGACACTGCTCAAGGGGAGATGGGGGGGATAACTGCTGGTTTTGCCTTGGGGCTGGTTCTGCGCTTACTGGAGGGGTTGTTCTCACGGGGGGGAAGACATTTTTTTTTTCTCAGTGTGGGTGAACTCCCCCTTTTCCTTTTTTTTTCTTAGTGTTGGGGATGGATTTGGCCTTGACATTGAATGCTAAGATATCAGCTGATTGATTAGTTGATGAAGTGAAATGCCCGTAGAGTCTTTTTTTTAGAAAAGAGATTTTTTTTTCTCTCTTGGAGGAAGAGAAAAGGAAATAAAAAGCGAATTGAAATGCATTATATGGGAGTATGTTTTACTTGTGCCTTGAAAGACACAAATATAAGGGGGATACACAGATTATTTTTTTTATTGTGTTGGAGAAATTACTTTGAAATGCCGATGATTTGTGTTGTATCTGTGTTGTGTGGCAATGGTGTTATGTCATGGTGTTGCATGCTGGAGAAATTGTATGTCATAGGATTCAGCAATACTGTTGTATGCTATTTTGAATTTCACCCTTACTTGAGATTTTTGCAAGAGAATTATTGCTATGAAGAGTTATTTATTATTTTATTATTATTATTATTAAATAATTATACTTGAGATGTGTCACGGGAGGGTTTACTTAAGTATAATTATCATTACGGGAGACATAATTTACGAGAGAGTTTTGAGATATTTCATGGGAGATTAGTTGATAATTATTACAGATAATTATTCAAGGAGAATTATTACAATGAATTAATGGGAGAAGTCTTGTGTTAATTATTTGTTGAGTTTTTGTAACTTTGGAGAATATTTCAGTGATTCACGGGGATGAGTTTTGCTGAATCTTGATGAATCTGACTGAATCTTGGTGAATTGTGTTGAAACTTGCTGAACTTTTGCTGAATTTTGCTGAACTTTTGCTGAATTTTGTGCTGAATTTTTGGAGAATGGACAAGCATTAACTTTGGTGATATTTTTTGTACTGATACTGGTGATTTTGATGATAGCAATTTTTTTGGTGATTTTGTGATAATGATACTTCTGATACTGATTTTTTTTATGTACTAATACGTGGGTGCCGTAATGCTATCAAGGGAGGTGAAATCTTTTTTGATTTTGGGAGGAACTAACAACACATTATTTTAGTTTTTTTTTTCTTTTTTTATGAGTTCAGCAGATAATTGCTTGACATCTAGTGAGTTACGGGAGATAGTTAGTGGTGCCGTAGATTTTTCTTTTCTCCTTTTTTGGAAATTAGCCATCGCTGACACAAGTTTTTTTTACCATGGGTGAATTTGAGTTTATTTTTTCTCTCCAGTTAGTGTGAATATTATCTCAGTTCATGACTTAGAGGCATTGTTCGGGAACGTGTTCGTGTTTTAGCTATTTGATGCTATAGAGTAATATATGGGAGAATTTTTTGCATAGTTTTGAATGCATACGTAATGGCACTACATTTCTTCTGTGGATATTTGTGTTCCAGAAATTGTGAGTTTTCTTGCACAATACCTTGGTTGTATTTGTGACAACTTTGTGAGAGATAAGAAACTTGGTTAAGTTTTCTAGTGGCTTATGTCGTAGTGCATATGGAGAAGTCTTTGCTTAGACACTGTGAACTCGGAGTTCTGTTATAATGAGTTGTGGCACATTAGTGATTTTTTCTAGAATTTTCTAGACAGTTTTATTTGCCGAGTTTTTGCCCTTTTTTAGCAGTTATGCTAAACGGAGAGAGTTTTTATAGTTTTTACTATAACATTGAGTTATTCTCTGGAGAATTGCAGTTAGAATTGAGATATAATTGAGATATATTATTTTGGAGTTATAATATATGGGAGATATATTTTTTTGGCCATTTTTAATATTTGCCAATAGTGGTATGAGCTATGTTTAGTTCAATTATTTTGCAGCCATCTTTGTTGCAAATGGAGACACATATTTGGAGATTATGGGGCAATATTTGTGAGTATGTGAGTTAGTTGCCTTGAGTGCACATTTTTTGGAGATATATTTTTTTGGAGCCTTGTTTTGTTCCACATGGAGTTATTGGGGAAATAGAGGTAAATATTTTGTATTTGCCGAAATAGAGGTGACTATTCTCTATTCTTGGAGTGGTGTTTTTTTCTACTGACATGTGGCTATTGGAGAAATAAGAGAATAATATAAGGGGGTTGGTTATTAACCAAATGGAGGAAATATTTTTATAACCGGAGTGGTGTTATTATTAATATGGTGTCTCATAATGGAGTTGGAATTAATCTTGGGCGGGCTGACCTTTTTTTTTTTGTGGTTATGGAGTTTTTCTTGAGCCAAGAGGAGATTTCTGAGGTTCTCTTTTTTGATTTCGTGTCTATTTAGAGGCGAATGGCATTACTGCATTACGAGTCATTTGGAGATGTGTGCATTTTTTTTATGTTCACAAGTGTGTTATTCTTGGAGAAATATAATTTGGAAAAGTCATGTTGAGAGAATAAGTCTTCGAGACAAATTTTTGAACACATTAGT
>NC_087215.1:7062464-7097010 GCF_015104395.2 Macrobrachium nipponense | reverse complement strand
CCTGAAATGCAGTTTGTGTCAGCAATGCGCCCAGACAAACTACGTTTGCAAGGCGTCATCTCCTGACCATTCCAGCGACAGAGGAGAAAAACGCGTCAACCCTGCATGAATGTAATGCTAATGAGACAATGAAATGAAATCAAAGCTGCAGTGTTGAAACTGCAGCTTACCCTTCGTAAATCCTCACTAATATAATCAACTCACAGCGACGAGGCTGCTCTCGTTCGGGTGAAGCGCGCTGGGGAATAAATGGTGTCGTAGGATTATTTTTTTTAAGCATATGATTTGCATATGAACGAGCAGCCTGTTTCCACTTTTCAATCTCCGGTAAATCATCTTTGCCTGTGCATACAATCTCTCTCTCTCTTCAGCAGATACACTTTGGTATGGACATAAGTTCTGCATTCACTTCCATCACCGTCTTTTTCTAAGAAAGAAGAAGTGCCTTTGAAGTATTAAACATTAAAATGATTTACATTATAATGATAATAATAATAAATGAAAGAGAGAGTAACATCTGTTTACTGAATGGATGAAAAATAATTAGAGATACCACTCTGGCTCTCAGGTATAAACATCGGCATTCAACACTTTTACTGACTAATTCAGGTTGATCTTCTCATTCAAAGGCCTTCCCTAGTTACATCCTCAACATCCCCAGTAACATTTTCAACATCCCCGTAACATCTCCTGCATCCTAAATAGCATCTCTAACATCGCCAGTAACAAAATTTCCACCATCCCAAGTAACATCTTCAGCATCCCCAGTAACACCTCTCACAACCCAGTAACATCAACATCCCAAGAAACATCTTCAACATTCCCGGTAACACCTCCAGCATCCCAGTAACATCTCCAACATCCCAAGAAACATTCCCAACATTCCTAGCTCATTCACAACCCACGATGTTTCAGGGACTCCTAAACCCGTTCCTCTCTCTCTCTCTTAAACAAAATGCGATATTTCGAGCAATCATCACTCGCTCTCTTCTCCTCACTTTCATAAATGCCAAAAAAAAAAATAAATAAATAGATAAATAAATGAATAAAAGGTTTCCCCCTTTCCAGTCCATTAATGAAAGCATTGTAAAACATTTCAGTCATCCGGGAGAGAGATGAGTGAAACTGGATTATCAGATACTATGAAGATGATCAAATCATGGTTCCTTTCATAGCTAAGAAAACATCAAGTTAGAATATACAAAAAAATATAAATGAATAAATGGCTTAGTCATCGTCGTGTTCTACACTGATGACCATGGTATAAATGTAAAATATGGGTAGATGAAAAAAAAAAAAAAAAAAAAAAAAAAAATATATAAACTCGGAAGGAAGAAAAATGCCAATTCACGAGCATACTTAGCCAATTCTCGGCTGGAATTTGAACCCCATAATCTTTAGTGAAATCAACGTTAAACCTGTCAGTCTACCTATTCACAATGAAACCTCTAGAGGCGGAGGATAATTCTCTTGCTTTTTTTTTCTTATGGCGAATAACCTAAGAAAAATAATAACGTTAATAATGAATGGCTATAAAAAAAATATTACTACTTTTATTACGATTCAATCATAATTGCACAGTGAAATCGATATTAACCTTTAAGAAAATGATGAAAGTACATGCAACTCGTGTGTGTGTGTGTGAGAGAGAGAGAGAGAGAGAGAGAGAGAGAGAGATACTCTTTAGATTACCAATTAAAACGAAGCCAGTCCTCAGCCATCCTAATATGCACATGAAATGAAATCAAATTAAGATTTTTTTCAGCCGATTTCCCTCAATAGCAGAACTGAAGAAAATTAAATTATAGCGAGATTAAAGTGACTGGGGGCTCACAATGTGAAATGGCTTCCATATGAGATAGCAATCTATTTCGGCTTCATTTGTGAATCCGTTTATGCTAACCCGACTCTCTCTCTCTTTCTGATAGTGTTATGGTGTACCCTTCCCCCTCTATCACTCCGACAGATTATGGCATACCTATGTTATCTATCGCTCTCTCTCTCTCTCATAGCATTATGGTATCCCCTACCTCTCTCTCCTCTCTCTCTCTCATGGCGTTATGGTATACAAATTACTATGGCTTAGAAAAGAATTAGAAGTCAATGTCTATGTACTTTTTACTGAATGAGATTTGCAATTTTGCCTTGATATAAATTTCTTAATAACCACCTGTCATAAGATGGTTTATATAATTTTTTACTTTTGTTACCATTAAATAAAGTTTTTAAAAATTGAAAAAATGTAAAACAGCGACTAGATAAGACTGGTTCCTGCACCAAAGCAATGATATTCTTTTCCTGCAAGAGTCAACTTGGTTTGTATGGTGTTTTTGCGTTGCGTGGAAACCAGTGGTTATGCAGCACGGAACCAACGGCTTTATGTGACTTCCGAACCACGTCGAGAGTGGACTGCTATCACCAGAAATACATATCTCTGACCCCTCACTGGAATGCCCGATAATCGAACTCGCGGCCACCAAGGTGGCAGGCCAAGACTACACGACCACGCCACTGAGGCGCTAAGAGCCAACTTTGCGGCAGCGCGTTCGTACATCTCTCTGCCTTGGCAAAGCGCCAGAGACAATAATCAGGTGTAGTAAAGACGAAAAAAAAAAAAAAAAAAAAAAAAAATAGTACAGTATGATAACTTGCTGTTCTCAAGGAACCATCCTTGGGGAAGATATTATTTGGGTAGTTACAGACGCACGGAAAATAATGCATCGTTCTTTGACGAAATACCCCCTGGGTATGCATACGTTGCTGTTATGGTATCGTATTACTTTCCTTGGAGCTTTAGGGAGGCAATGCAACCTTTGTTTACAATTATAATTGATGAAATTATGTAATCTTTGCTTACAATTATAACAACTTATTGACGTCATTTACTTAAGAGGACTGCATCTTTCCGATAAATTCATCAGCCACACAATCGCCGAATATTTCAAACTAAACTACTGATACCTATATGAAATAATAATCGCTTTTAGAGTTATATTTCTTTAGCAAAATTCGTTCATATCCCAAGAAAGGCGCAAGACTAGTACATCTCGTTTAAGAGCAAAATGCAATGTAGCTCCAGAACCTTAGCAATAACAAATGAAGTATAAAGCCTTCACCGGCGTTTCTGTGCCTACAACCCCCTCCCCGCACACACACAAACACAAATTTATGCGCGCGCGCGTAATTTCTTGTATGATGAAATGAACACAACTATGACACATATGCACTGTATTATAATACTTTCCCTTGCAAAATAAACACTAAATGTTACTCTCCTTCAGTCAATACTACTTACTGATGGGCAACACGCATCCAAGAAAGACTGCTAAACTTCACTTGTTATATCATGAAAGGGAAATGTTTGTTAATAATTAATAAATAAATTAAGCCTAACATCAAAGAATACGTAGTTCCCAAATAAATCATGAGGACACTTTGTGAATTTAAATCTTAACACGCAGACAGAATTTCCAACCTTGAAATGGTTGCTGAATATCACCAGCGGAATCACGTGAACACCCACACGGCTATGAATTCTCTCACGTTTCCCTTTCTATAAAGCTGCTTAAAAGCTTCCTCTAGTCTGCTTGAAATTTTCGGTAGTAGTGGGTTTTCAGTGTGGTTACCGCAGACCTTAGGCCTATAGACCTTACGCTAATAAGTATAAATGTGTGTGTGATGAGTTTATATCTGTATAAATGTATATTCAAGTAAGAAATCATCAAACAATAAACGAAAATACCCACCACCGAAATGAACAAAAAGCATCATTTAGCTTTTACCGGGAACGCCAAATGCACGCACATTGGTACAACCAACGCCTGGGTACACGGAGTCACGACGTGTTCATTCTGCTGCCCGTTGTGCAACGAGCCGACGACCCGTCTGCTGCATCGTTCGCCTGAAGGGGTAAATAAGCAAAGCCTCTGGTTAACGACCGTTTCAACCGCTGGAGTGAAGAAGGGTCAGTATTCGAGCTATAAAATAAATACAAATACAATAAAGATAAATGAATGAATAAAAAATATGATAAAGATAAATGAATAAATAAATAAATAAATGAAGGTGACTATGGGTTTACCTGAGGGGGTTTGATCTAACAAAGGTAGTAGTATCATTATTGTTTTTTATGGCGACTAGAAATCTGAATAGAAACCGAGGTATTCAGAATTATAAATCATCGGAGGAATAGCAAAGCAAATAAATCCATGTTAGATTAAAAAAAGCTAACAAATAGAAATCAAAACAAAGCTGTAATTAATACTGGGAAAAAATCAAATGATTCTATAAAGCAAGAAATGAAGTGAAATATGGAGTCTTCGAAAAAAATACCTAGTCTGAATAAACCACCGAAAGAGATTGCTTGTGAGATTCTACGCTATCCAGGCATATTCAATGGTCAACTGAATACACAACATTTCGTTGTTATGTTAACAGACACCAACACGCACGTATGTGCTGGAGCGCGATTTTTTTTTTCTTTGCTGGCGACCTGCTGGCAATGAAGCTTTGTGAAGGGTTCTCGATATTATAAGTTAAGAAAACTTTATCTCATAGTCTTGCAACGGCTTGAAAACAAAATAGCTTATAATAAAATCAAAGTCACGAAGGAGAGTTGCAATGAACAAAATGTAATAAATTATTCAATATATGAAGAAACATAATGTGTCAATAGACAAAGAAAACATGTGACAATGAAATAACGTGCATTCGCTCAGTAGAAGTTGCTAATTAGTACTTTCTCTATTTCATTTATAATTGAGAAAATTAGAATATTATGAAAGCTGCTTACGGTAGTATCGACAAAAGTGAGCTAATGTGTGTAAAAAAAAATGAAAAAAAGTAACAACTCAACAGTGGGCATGAAACACTACCAACAATCGACCAATTAATTTTTTTAAGAGTTGGAAACTCTGTGTCGAGGGAGGTGGTGGAAACAGCCGCGGTTTCAGACGTTGGACGCCCACACGCCTCCCGTCCCCCC
The DNA here is from genome assembly GCF_015104395.2 of Macrobrachium nipponense. Classification (NCBI taxonomy): domain Eukaryota; kingdom Metazoa; phylum Arthropoda; class Malacostraca; order Decapoda; family Palaemonidae; genus Macrobrachium; species Macrobrachium nipponense. Next base: position 7,092,026 of record NC_087215.1, on the reverse strand, counting down.
TCCCCCCCGCCACCCAGTTCAATCTACAAGTGAAAGTGGATGGGTGACCTATCACCTGGCGTCTTTGACCACGCACTTTTGAAGTGATATTTGAGTTAGCGCAAAAATGGACGATGACCAGCAAGAGAAAACGATAATCTAAGAAATAATTACTGAAAGAAGGGGAAAATGGCCACAGCATCGGCGCTGGAAAATGCAATTGCTTGTTGTAAGTCAACCGCCTATATCTCACCTCTAACCCTCTTCCCCTGAGCACTTTCGGAGGAAGAATATTCATTAATATATTTGTTTTTATGGTTACTGTAACTTATCTGAGATAGTCATTACGTAAATTTTGTGTATCGGAATAAATGTGCTTAGGTATATATTATATATATATATATATATATATATATATATATATATATATATATATATATATATATTTATAGAGGAAATTGGACAGGCACCATGTTGAGACATAATCATACCTATCATTATATCCAATCACAGCGTACTATGCATTCACATTTATGTGAATTTGTATATTTGTGAACTGCCAATATACGTATAGCGTCATGATCATCATACATTAGCAGTTTCCTCACAATGATATTCATTGTACTTAAATGAATATGAATATCATAGTATTTTCCGTTGGACATCCGGCTTTCATCTCCGTGGAAAAAAACTGCCACACTCCAACACCTGTTTCCTAGTCCTAGTTTTTATTTCCCTAATTGTAGTGTTGTAATAATTGTGTAGCCAAAGTGCGAAGCATCAGCGATGTAGCCCTATGTTAGTAGATAGGAGATAAGTTGAGAACGCATTCTGCAAGCATAATTTATTTCATTTTTTTTTAAATCGTGTTTTTAGGAAGTAGAAAACTTATCAGTCCCGACTTATTTTCATTGTTACTGCAATTAACACGTTCCACATCTGCAAAACAGCTTGTTTGGAATTATAAATATTAAACGTAATATATCAGTGTCCAGATTAGACCCTCATTGCTTACCTCGTTGGTTTATGAATTGCTTTGGACGGATTATAAAATCTCTGTCCAGAGCATACAAAACGCCCGCATGAATTAAAAAATTGACTCTGAAGTGAATAAAGGTTGGATTTGAATATTAGGCTCATGATCACCAAAATCAAAAACTTTTTTCAATGAATGTAGCAAGACTAGGCCTACATCACACCATCACTACATCACTCCCGTTCACCGAAGTGGAGTTGGTGGCAAAGCCGGAGAAGTCACTCCTACTACCCCTATCTGTCTTCACCCCCCCCCCCCCCCTCCTCTCTCTCTCTCTCTCTCTCTCTGTGATATGACATTTAACACTCATGGGTCAGCTATTGGTTGTATTGACAGTATTGTAAGCCTTAAGCGATCCACTGATACTTCACGGAATACTTTGTCATTACAGAATTTTGATCCTAATAGTGATTATTATAGTATTTTCATTTCTCATTCCATTTTATACTGCTTATACGTATATAAAGTCTAAGATGCATTATTTTCCACGTTTTAACTACAATTCTGTGCAAACCCGAGCAACACATTTGACAAGGTAGTTTGTTTATTTAAGGTTTCTGTGTTTAGCGGAATATTTTATTTAGGTAAAAACTTTATATATAATGGTTAAAAAAAAAAAAAGACCTAAGATTCCTGCAACATAACTCACACTGCATTTCAATTTCGAGCTCCAGACCGCCCACACAATTTTCCTTTCCTACCGCATTTTATTTCGAGAGTTCCTCCACAGATTTCCTCTTAGTTGCACTGAGTTCTGGGGAACTCCTTAGATAGCAATCTCTCCCAGAGAGTTTTTGTTTTTTTTTTTCTTTTTCTTTATTTTTTCTTTACAAGTTCTCTCCCGGAGATGTTTCACTGAGGAGGATTTTCGTCTACGCATAAGATTGAATATATATATCCTTTGGCTTTTCATTTAATGCACCTGATATACTTATTTTTATTTTATATTTTGAAAGTTTTGCTTCCACATTATTATTATTATTATTATTATTATTATTATTATTATTATTATTATTATTATTATTATTATTATTATTGTCTCACATACACCTATCCAAACTGTCATTATTATTATTTTATATTTATTTTGTACATCACAGTTTATATAAAATTGTGGTTCATAGTTTTGGGTTTCTAGTTGCATCTAACTTTCTTAGGAGTCCATCACTTGCTTACAAAACCAAGTGACAGTAATCTTACCATAAAATATATAAAGTTAATCACAGTAAAAAATAAAAAAAACTCAACAATTGACCTCAGTGTAACTATTGGAGATAAAAATTAAATCTCTAATCCAGTCGAAGTCGAAACATGCTGTGGCAAGACCTTACCAGAAGTTGTCAACATATTTAATAACATTGCATTTGTTTTTCAACAATTAACATATATGCATGTATATATATATATATATATATATAGAGAGAGAGAGAGAGAGAGACGAGAGAGATTGAGAGAGAGAGAGAGAGAGAGAGAGTGAGAGAGAGAGAGAGAGCAATCCTACCAGAATTTCAGTCATGACCACTTTTTAAAGATCATTAGAAAATTTAGAAATGTTTTCAAGTAGTTCTAGACATTAATTACTCGCTAGCCAACATCACATCGAAATGAATTACCAGATTTCTTCCTAAAGAACTTACGTATATACGTATATGACAGGGTAATCCAGTTTTCATGAAATACAACTTTGCTGATGTAATTGGTGTTTAAGGATTTTTTTTTAAAACTTTGTTTTAAGAGGGGACAGGTATTAATAGAAACAAGCAAAACAATAATATAATGAATAGCGTTGGTTCTCAAACACTTCATATATTCTTTTACAGGGCAGTTCCTGGTCAGTGCAACTCTGCGAGAACAAGAAAGCAAAGGTAAATGCCGTCATTAATATTTGGAACTGTTTTTAGACTGAGTTGCATGCTCAGTTAACACATTTTTGCATGATCAGGTTGTAATTTATGCGTATACACATACATTTATAATATAATGAGTGGCATGTGTAAGAAGTAGAAGAAATAATAATAATAAAAAAAAAATAAACATGGTCCCATCGAATGAACGGCTCAAAACATTCAATTTACGAGGGAAATTATCTCTACAATTTTCTAAAGACCCTTAACTAGTTTAGGTCCCTTCTGTGGGGACAGATTACACCGAGGCGCCGCTGGAAACTAGTCTCTCTCTCTCTCTCTCTCTCTCTCTCTCTCTCTCTCTCTCTCTCTCTCTCTCTCTCTCTCTCTCTCTCTCTCAATTGTCAATCAGTCTATAAACAGCCTTAAGCAACTTGAGCAATAGGAAGAGATTAAGGGAGGAATGAATTTCAATTGACCTTATAGATATAATGACAAAATTAAGGTAACGAAATAAATAAACTTAAACGAAGTGGATATTTTTCTTTTGGCGTTTCACAACAGGCTACGTATTTGACTATTTAGCCGTCATTTCTGGTGCCCATGGGCAGTCGATTACAAGGTATATAGAATTCTATATACCTTGGTCGATTACTGCCGAAGTTTTGCGCGCCATTTACAGCTAGCAAGCAGCAACGTCGTCGTCATTTTGACTCGTACTACTGTTCGAGAGAGATGGTTCTCTCCAAGGTATATAATGTACAGTGATGCTCAAATCTCATGCAACATGATTCCATAAGATTTCGTTCAAAATTTCACTAACTGGCAACATAGCAAGCTCCATATTTATCTTTATTTCAATGCGGAAACGCGATTATTGCATATAATATGGACATAATATGTTTCACAAGAGTGAAATCTGTCATATAGTCAAAAACTGTGAAGAAAATGTCACGTGTAGCAAATTTCAGAAAAAAGCTCTTCGAAACATTTTCAAACTTTCGTTCACACACCACAGGAGCATTTGACCAAAATGAAGTCGTCATCAAGCATCAGTTGAAATGTTAACTAAAAAAAAAAAAACGAAAAAACAAATTGTCATAACATTCATAATGCTTCCAAAGCTAACATAAAATTTAAAATAGTCCTATTAGATTGCTTTTACATCTCAATGCTGAAAAAATATGTATACACAAAAGTAGAATGCGCCCACCGATATCAACGTGTGACGTGTGAGCGGAGCGTGTGTGACGTATCATTTGTTGTCGGTGCAACAACCACCACGGTGTAACATAAGTAGGTCTACACTGAGTAGCAACAATGAAATTACTTGAAAACACTTATTTTATGTGTTACAGGAATATTTGGATTTTCAACATAATTAATTACTATAATTCTTAATATTTAAAAATTATGGCATACAAGTAAATATTCGCCCATGCAATTATTCTTTTGCCAAAGCCAAGATATTATTCTTAGGCCTAGGTTTTAGATTTCTTTTACTTGACAATTAACAATCACATCTCTCTATCAAAAATTTCTGGCCAGAAAGCAAATGAGGTTATCTACACATTCTTGTTCTTCAAGTTACCTTATGAAAGGATAAATTATACACCAAAAGCGAGGAGAAGGCTTTTAAGAAAATAATATTTTAACCAGTTGAAAAACAAGTGTTCCATACGCCTTGATATTAATACTTATTGATATTTCGATTAATAGTCATCTTCTCCATATAATCAAAATCATCATCTTATATTCCTCAAAGAACAGGTAATCTCTACAAATAAAAACATTAGTAACATTATATCTCATAAGGCTTAGATTATTCTTTTAGGCCTATAATTCATTTTGCAACATATAGGCAGCGTAAACGCAGCCTAAAACTTCAACATTCAAAGAAAATTGGTTGTAATTCATATTCCGTTGTATTCGTCAAAAAACAGATAATCTCTTACAAATAAATTCATTAATAACAGTTATATCTCAGAAGGCTTGATTATTTTTTAGGCCTATAAAAACATTTTGCAACATACAGGCAGCTTAAACACAGGCGAAAGCTTCAACATTCAAAGAAAACTTATTTTAGTTCATATTCCTACGTTGAATATGTTATGACTGTTGAGCTATTAGGTCTACTGTCAATGCAGCAGACGTAGTTAGGTGCCCATTCCGAGGAGCATGTAAAGTGTGCTTTCATTGATGGCACAGCTAACCTTATCACACCGCATTTTGAACTTAGCAGCGTAAAAAAAGAAAATCAGTTCAAATCACACTGATTACGAATTATACCAATGCATAAAAGGGATCATATTTATATAACCATAAGGAAAATAGGGCTAGCTGTGAATTCACAAACTTTTCGACATGTATGACATTAGAAAAAAAAAGTATAACAACTACTTGGCAACATCACGTTGAGTCTGAGAATCTGGACGATACAAAAATAATCATGTCGCATGAGATTTGAGCACCACTGTACCTTGGTTCTCTCGTTACGTCTAAATACCACTCCGTGCTGGCTTGCCGGTTCACGGCCAATTTACGCCAAAACCAGTAAATGTCTGTCTAATTCCGGCAAAATTGCGTGTGGTCTTGCCGGTTCAAGGCTTTATAACGAAAGCAGGCAAAACGAAACACTTTGTGCGCATCCCGTTTACATGCAACTAGATACCAAACCAAAGTCCGAAAAATAATCGATTGCGCATGCGCACCGGAAATGCCGGCTAAATTGTCAAATACGTAGCCATGTTGTGACATGGCAAAATATCCACTGCAAAGTTAAAATTTTTCGTTAAGAGAGAAAGTATAGACTGATTATAGCCGACGTCGTGGAATAAATGGTAACTAGGCTAAAACCACCAACAATCGTACAACCACAATTACATAATCAATTTTTTATAATTAATGATGATTGTCGAACTGCGAAAAACTGACATATTGACACGAATATATTAGAAGACAACCTTAGAATGACATGACATGTGGTTAATGTATCAAAAGCAAATGAACCATCATATATTCAGTAGGAAATGTGATTAAATTGTTGAAACTGAGAAAACAAACGGAAGGGGAACAAAAAAAAAGGCTAAATTCACGTTTTCATCAAGAAAGTTTTCTCAATGGTTTCTGTTGCAACAGAAAACCGGTTTGGAGTAATGACTACCCAACTAGGAAATCCTGACGGAAACAAAGTTTCATTTAGAGCTAAAAACTACACAGAAAACAAAAAAATCGCATAAAAAACGCATAGGAAAGTCATATTTCTCTGTAAAATACAGTCAGGGCTCAAACCAACTTCCTAGACCAACTATACTTTTTTTTTTTTTTCATCTGTCCATCCGCCTGAGGTGTTTTTTGTATGGTAACACTGCGTCCCGGGCTTTCGATTGTTAAGCTATGTGTAAGTTTTAGGTAAATAAAAGGATATCTGGTGTAATTTGCAACTGAAAAGTGTTTGTTAAATTACTGTATGCGAATTACACCGTTAATATTCGAAATAGGATATTATTATAATCGTTGAAAGTAAGCTGAATGTAACTATCTAAAAGCCCGGGACGCAGTGTTACCATACAAAAATACCACAGGGGGATGGACAGATGGAAAAAAACAGAGTATAAACTAGAGGCGCCATGTCTCCACCCATCATGGCGGTAACTTAGCCTAGGTCTAATTGTGTGAATTACACATCCTGACATTGGGCTTACCTTATCAGAACGAAAATTAACTCTCAGTTTCACAAGGAAGGCAGGTCACAAACTTTAGTAAACATATATACAAGGCTTTGCACATTACATTTTAAAACACTACAATATTCGATTACTCACACGTGTGCGACAGTCACGCAAGTAGTCATGGTTGAAACGGTGAACAGGTAACCTTGGCGGAGGAACACAAAGTGGTGGTTTATAATTGTTAAACGATGGTGAAGTTAACAAAAAAGTTTATTTGGTATTTCCAACGATTTCGTCCCAGAAGTTTAGTTAATATTAATTTTCATTGCAGAATTTTTTTTCATTTAAGTGAGATTTGTAAACATTGGTCTAAGAAACTATCATCCCTGTAACGCTTACAATTTTTACTTCACAGGTTTGTCGTGAATTATGTATTTCTTGGGTATTTTGTACATTATTTTAATCTTGTTTATTGTGGATAGTTAAAACATATAGTAAGTATATATTATATATATATATATATATATATATATATATATATATATTCTGTTGTGTAAAACAGTGTTAAGGTCACTAGGTCTAAGTTTGACACCCAACTCCATGAGACAGATCTCTCTCTCTCTCTCTCTCTCTCTCTCTCTCTCTCTCTCTCTCTCTCTCTCTCTCTCTCTCTATTTACCCAATATAATTTTGTGATTTTGTGACGTACATCAACAAAAAGGTTATCTTCTATAGCTGGTTTTTCTGTTACCAAGCAACATCGCTTAACGAACCATAACCGGAAGCTTCTTAATAATCGAGGTACTGAGCGTTCGTTCATTCACGCGTCTCCCACAGTCTCGACGAGACCGTTGAACTTTTCCCGCCCATAAGTGGGGTCATATGAGACGTGATTATGGAGATTTTTTCCACTTTATCTAGTTGTATGAAAGTACGCAATTAGCTATTTTGGTTTTATTATTTACGTAAATTTGTCAAGAAAGGTTTGATAGTGAATTATTTGTTCTCTGTGTATTTTATAACTTGTTTAAACTTGTCAGAGAATGAATTATATTTTTATGAAATATAGGAAATTTCTTACGTTAGGTCTAAGTTCACAGGGCAACTCTGAAATTTTTTTTCTCCTTTATTTAAAAAATACACTTTAAAGGTCACTTGACAATACAACACATATACAATATATGTAATTTATGTACAGAATCAACAAATATAGTTATATTTTTTTATAGCTCTCCTCCCGTCTCTCCCCCCCCCCCCCCCCCTTCTCTCAAGTCAAAATCGGTCTTGTGTCCCTCTCCCCTTCTCTCTCTCTCTCTCTCTCTCTCTCTCTCTCTCTCTCTCTCTCTCTCTCTCTCTCTTACTTGCACAGATACACAAACTGTTTGTGGTTGGTTTGTGAATGTACTGGGAACTTCTATCCTCCATATGGTTGTTCTGTTGATGCCAAGCTGTTGAGCAGAGTCGGTTATTGAAACATTAACCGTAAGGCAAGGCAGAAATGATCGAGTATTTAGAGATGGGGAGGCGTTTCCTTCGCCTGGGTTCACGAGTCGGGTGGCTTCCCTGGCTCCCGCCTGTATGTGGCGTCGGTCACAAGGAAAAACGTAACAATTATGGGAACGAAAAAAGTCGCATTAATTTACAGTCTTTTATTTGTTTTAACGGTAAAACCCCAACCGGTTTGTGCTAGACACGCCTCGAAGGTGGATAAATACCAGTTTAAAATTGGTAGTCACTATCCTGTGAATTTTTTTTTTTCTCTTATTTAACTTGGATTCGTGGCGTCATGAAGGAAGAGCTTACGTAGGATTCTGTTTGTGCTGTAAATCTTCGCGTCCTTATTTCCATTTCGACAATAGATCAGCCTTTGTATGTGTTTGTTAATCCTGCTTCACTCTTGGATTCAGACTTTTTAGTCATAGCGATCTGAGATCTATTTTTCCCAGTGTTTTGTTGTGCTTTTTTCTGAAAATGATTTTTTTTCTCGCCGTGTAGGAATGATATTCTAACGAGATATAGTGCCACAAAAATGACTTAAATTTAAATAAACAAAGGCAAGCGATACTTGAGCCAAAACGGCATCCAATACCATCCCAACTAAGATTCTCTAAAACTTTTTTTTTTTTTTTTTTTTTTCCTGAATGGGGGAACATCAATGATTCTCTTCCGATACGATTTATGAAATCGGGCGGACGCGTTCAGATGGAAGAAAATCCTCTCTTGATTCATGACGGGAAGTTTCCGATACTTCGATGTACGATACATCACTCGTCTCATTTCTGAATATATGATCAAGTTAACTGGAATGAAAACTTTCTTTCGAAGGGATGGATTTGGTCAAGAAATTAAATTAGTTTATCTTGATGGGGAAAATAATTCGGAAACGGAGATCTTATATATATATATATATATATATATATATATATATATATATATATATATATATATATATGTGTGTGTGTGTGTGTGTGTGTGTATATATATATATATATATATATATATATATATATATATATGATATATACATACATACATACATACATACATATATATATATATATATATATATATATATATATATATATATATATATATATATATATAGATAGATAGATAGATAGATAGATAGATAGGTAGATAGTTGTTCTTCAGAGTATTAAGAGAGAAGTAGGCCCTTTCCTTATTCCCAAGTTAAGAAGCGACTGGGTTGGACGGTGGGGCGGGGTGGGGGGGAGGGGGGGGCGGTTGTGATGGATGCGTGGGATAAAATTCTGAACGTCTGGGTATGCGAGTTATGGGTAGGTAGGCTTTATGGATGGTTGGGGTTTATAGTAATGGTAGATTTATGATGAGAGAGAGATAGAGAGAAAAAACGAAAAACAGAAGATATTGGAATATAAAAAGTGCTCTCAAACAAAGCCTGAACTAAATTTTAACAATCTAAAGAAAACCGTAACTTTTAATAACGATTGTAGCCGTTCTATCACTCTGACTTCTTACAAAATATGTTTGTGGTAAAGCTTATCAGTTTTTTTACATTGATTATAGAAACACAGCGATTAATTCCTTAGTCATCTATGCAAAGCCCATATAAGAATTGGGGTCATCTACCTGATTCGACAAGTGATGTCATTCGAGTAAACGAGATGAAAAGGTTGTGGAGAGAATATTTTTACAAAGATGAGATACATGACGAGAAAGAGTGTGTGTGTTTAGATATAAAGCGACTTGACGATACGCCATTACTTTGTATGGTCGAATTACCTGTTTGTTCCAGGGCCTCAGTGGCGTAGTTGGTATGGTCTTGCCTGCCACGGCTGGCCGCGAGTTCGATTCTCGGGGAATTCCTTTGAGGGGTGAGAGACGTGTATTTCTGGTGATAGAAGTTCACTCTCGACGTGGTTCGGAAGTCACGTAAAGCCGTTGGTCCCGTTGCTGAATAACCACTGGTTCCATGCAACGTCAAAACACCATACAAGCAAACAAAAACCCTTTTGTTCCGCGTTTCGTGTAAATGCTTGTATTATTGGATGGAGGAGACAGAACACGAGAGACGACGAGGAAGGAAAAAGCAAAGTGATGAAGGAAAGAATGGACAGAGAAATGGAATAATAATGGATGTTGTGTGGAAGAAAACAATACGAAAGTCTAATAAAAGTTACTTCACGGTAATCTATATTTTGAGAGAGAGCGAGAGAATACGAAACTTTTTTCTGATCTAAAAGTAAGGTTTAGCGATTCTATTTATCTTCCTTACTAAAACGTCTTTGTTTGCCACCGCTAAAATGAACAGTATATTTGCCATTTAGATATATATGCATGTATACACAAATATTTAAGAGTGTGTGTACTATGTATGTATGTATAATGGAAATATAACGAAAAAAGAATTGGAATACCTAAAATAGAGATTAATTTATCCATTCACTATGTGAGCTACATCAAATAATAATTCACTAACGCCCAACCCCTTTCTCGCTCCCAGAAAAAAAGATCATTTCCTAAAACGAAAGGAGATTATTATTTATTTTTTTAATTACCTCATAAAATTTATTAGCGCCCTTTTCCCTAACAAAATAAATAAAGATATGAAAATAAATAAAAACATGAATTATTGTTCCCTTCCCCGGGATACTAAAGTTCTGAAAGCGCACGAAATAAAACTCCGCGCTTCATCCCATGAAGGCTTTATAATTCTGCCTCCTAACCCCTCGCTCGCTCAGATAGAAAGAAGGTCTGAGAGGATTATAAACCAAGGTCGTTCCGGTTTATCTTCTGGATGAGAGAACAGGAGAGGAGAGATTTAATCTCCTCCTTATCCTGTTTCTTTCTTACCAAAAGAGAAGTTATCTGAAAGTGATGCTTCAAGGTTTTCAGAAAGTAGGTTGGTTTGGATGACCAGCGTGGTCTTTTGCTTAGCGCTAAGGCAGTTACTGACTGAGTAGTAAAATGTGAAGGGTTTAGGATGCGTGATGTGGACCGTTGGACTCTGCCATAACCAGCAGAAGCCGATGTTTCAAAAGAGGTAGATGGGTGTTCCTTTGAGGTCATAAATTCCCTATTAATGAGTTTGGCTTGCTGGTTGGTTTGTCGATTAACGTGGCTGTATGCCAGCACGATCTCTACCTTCGGCTGTAGCCTAATTATGGCAAGGTTTTCAAACTTTAGAAGAAGCCTTCTTAGATTTATGCGACTAACATAGTCTAATCATTCACTCGGCCTAGGTAACTGCATTTTTTGGTTGCACTCATGACCTGATGAGATGAAGCTGGAGTGTTTTTCTCGAGGACGAGCTTCATATTCATAACGAAAATGGCAAAGGCCGCCTCACTGGCGTGATCGGTATGGTTTTGGCCTGCCAAATCGGTGGCCGCGAGTCGATTGTCGGGCATTCCACTGAGGGGTTACATATGTGTATTTCTGGTGATAGAAGTTCACTCTGGACGTGGTTCGGAAGTCACGTTAAGCCGCTGGTCCCATTGCTGAATAACCATTGGTTCCATGCAACGTAAAAACACCACAAAAACAAACAAAATGGCAAAGCTTTTGTGTTCAACCTCCAAGATGGATGAATCACCGATGGAGACTCAAAAATGACTGAAGACCTCCATCTTTCACTTGACTCTTTCCTTCCGCAGCATCTTTCGAAAACCTTCGTCTCGGTTCAGTATCAGAAGTGATTTATCCGTATTACACATCGAATGACGTATCCATGATGCATCTCCTGGCGGATTTTTTTCCATCTGCAGAAGGCGCCGTTCTCTCTCTCTCTCTCTCTCATCTCTCTCTCTCTCTCTCTCTCTCTCTCTCTCTCTCTCTCTCTCTCGAAGGGTTTTCACAAATCATTTTCAGAGTTAACTAAAGTTCCCCCGTTTTTGAGAGAACTTAAACGGAGATGAACTTTAAAAAAATATATTTTACTACTATTCTCTCTTCTCTCTCTCTCTCTCTCTCATACATATATATAGATAGATATAGATATTAACTTATACACGTGTGAATTTTGTCAATTATCAAGTCACGAAAATCGTTTACTATCGACTTCACTACTTCGGGAATAACCAGTTGCATGATATTATATATATATATATATATATATATATATATATATATATATATATATATATATATATATATATACGTATATATATATATATATATATATATATATACGTATATATAGATATATATATATATATATATATATATATATGTGTGTGTGTGTGTGTGTGTGTGTGTGTGTGTGTGTGTGTGTGTATAACTGAATCACGAAAATTTGGAACCTGATAAATACATGAATTAAGGTAGAAGCCACGAAGGAAAGTGAACAATGGAGTAGCTGCGCGATATTTTCACTCAAGTCCTTTACTTAGCAGACCTTTATATATATATATATATATATATATATATATATATACTTTTATATGTATATATCTATATATATATATATATATATATATATATATATATATATATATATATATATATTTATGTATTTCCCTTCTGTCTTTACTGACGGCATTTTCCCAATAACGACTCTTTAGGAATTGTATCTCCATCCTTGAAAACACCTAAAACAATTATTTTTTTATCTCCATTTCCTTGGGTGTCTTTGGATCTTAAGACACGGCCAAAAGTTCGGAGAGTGTTAATGTTTACTAATTACAAAAGTTTCTTAGGCCATTTAAAAACTCACTGTATAACCCAATTAAACGGTTAAAGATATCGTCGCCTTTGAAACAGGTTTTCTAGATGTTCGTGTGAATGTACGTGTGTGTGTGTGTGTGTGTGTGTGTGAGAGAGAGAGAGAGAGAGAGAGAGAGAGAGAGAGAGAGAGTGGTAGGTGGGGAGAAAGTCACTTTCAGCGAGTGTAAATTGAAATGTTTATTTGGTTGAGGAGAGAGAGAGAGACCGAGAGAGAGAGAGAGAGAGAGAGAGAGAGAGAGAGAGAGACGTCCAGATAAAGTATACAGTTTGTATATAATGCTTTTAATCTTAAGTCTTGAACAGAGAGAGAGAGAGAAAGAGATTTACTTCGACGTTAGGTATCAAGTTTCTAAGAGATTAAGACATAGAAATTAAAAATCCGATTCAGTTAACATAATATGCGTAAAAGAGAAAATGAGATGTAGAGAGAGATTGAGTGCTGGGTGGGGGTTTATGGATAGGGGGAGGGGGTGGAGCCAATTGTTAGTCCTCCTCTTAGTAATTTTTATCCACACAAAAGGATTTATTTTAGCCCCCATGGAGCTCACTCCTTGTAATCTTGCCTGGGAATTAAATGCTCTGGACTCTCCTTGGCAACTATTCACACATTCGAGCAAAACTTCCCGTTTTCTTTTCAGAGAGAGAGAAGAGAGAGAGAGAGAGAGAGAGAGAGAGGGTAGGTGGGAGGCTATGAAGCTACATTGATAAAGTCAGATACACAAATGCTGGAATATTCTAATAAACAAAACAGATTTATTATTCAGAAAATAATAGTTGATGATCTTTACATGTATTTCTTGAGCTGTCCAGCCCCGCCCACCCCTCTTTCGCCCCACCAACCACTTAAAAAAAAGGGGGTTGAGGGTGGGGGGCGATAATCTAGGAACAGCGTCCTGAGAGATGAATGAAATGCATAAGAAACAATGTTATTAATCCAAACTAGGACATCCCCATCCACTAGAAGCATCGCGGTCCTAAAAATAAAAAAATAAATAAGATACAGAGCTGGTCGACAGTAAGATATAAGATGCTATTCGTTTATTCCCGCTGTTCTTGGCCTGTCCTAATAGACTTTGGTTTTTAATGACGATACCGAGCTCGTTAACAGAAAACAGTCATCGATTCGTTGGAATACTTTTATTTCCATTAACATAATCATCCGAAAATATTTACCTATTAATGCGTTTGTGAGGTGTTAGGAATCTTCCAAAGACGTAGCGAGAGAGAAGTAATAAAACTATTAATAATTAAAAGATACCCCTATTAGCAAGAGTCTTCAAACGTACATATTTTTAAATTTAAAACTTTAAGGATAGCTTTCGGGAATATTTAAAGTTTTAAATTTAAATATATGTACATTTACGTAACTGTGGATTTGTCTCCAATATTAATAATAATAATAATAATAATATTGATAGCAATAATAAAGTCCTGTTGGACGTAATAGGTCAGTGTTCATGTTTTGGTAATAATAATAATAATAATAATAATAATAATAATAATAATAATAACAATAATACCATAAACATGGTCCAATAATTAAAAGGCTGAATAAAAAAAAAAAAAAAAAAAACACCGTTCAGTGACCATCTTGAAAGATGGCGAAAATCTTGTCGTTGAATGCGCTGAGGGGGGGGGGTGGGTGGGGTGGGGTGGGGTGGGGTGGGGTGGGGGAGAAAACTTGCAACGAAAACTCATTAATTGAAGAAATCTTTTCTGGGAGAGATTGCAACGGGAGAAGTTCGTTCCCAGCCACGACTCGCCTCGAATAAGAAGAAGAAGAAAGTTTACGGAGATGCCGAGATTCGATCGATTTCTTAAGAGAAAAAAGTACCTTCAGTGATCTGGTTGCAGATGACTGGAGGTTGCTCCCAGTGTGCCACTTGCTGATCCATCAGCTGTGTGTCGGTACTGGCACATCTGCTGGGGACAGGACAGGGCGGGTGTCACTTTGTTTACATAAACAAACCGTTTAATTCGTCCTAGTCTAGTATCATAAAACTGACACCGAAATAACCCACCATGAGATCCCTGGGTTTAGACGTTCCATATCTTTTAGAAAAGTAAATAAAAAGTTAAATGGTGGTAGGAAAGAGGGAAGGGCGGAATTTAAATGGTGAGGCAGGGAGGTGTTTAAGGGCGTGGGTTGGGTCAGTTAGGGGAGTGGAATAGTAATAGGAGTAGTAGAAGACCACTCCAGATGGCGCTATTTCCCAAAAGACGCTGATAGTCCGCTGAACAGATAATAACTTAAGGAACAGTTTATCATGTACTATATATATATATATATATATATATATATATATATATATATATATATATACTATATATATATATATATATATATATATATATATATATATATATATATATATATATACATACATACATACATACATCCATATACATACAAACATATATATACATACATATATATATATATGAATGTCTTTTTACTGTAATACAACAGTATAATATGAAGATGAAAGGCCCATAAAACACTATTTTAACTTTGCAACCATATTGTCGAGCACAGAAGCTATTAGACTCTGATATTCTTACGTGGCTAGAAACCAATCGGTTACCTAGCAACGGGACCTACAGCTTATTGTGGGATCCGAACCACGTCATGTTTGGGGTGGGGTGGGGTGGGGGGGGGTTGGAATATAGAAAACAAGTGAGGGAAAAGGGAGTCCATTTGCACACACCTTTTATTTCCAATTTCTCGAGAACCCGACGCGCCGCTTCAGTTCTGTCCATCGGGGCTTTCAGCGTCTTTGGGAAGAACGCCATCTGGAGTGGTCTTTCACTACTACTACCACTCCCACTCCTATACTATTCCATGCCCCTAGGACTGACCCACCCCGCGCCTTTGACACCCTCCTACCTCACCATTAAAATTCCGCCCTTCCCCTCTCTCCTACCTACAAGCATTAAACTTTATATATTTACTTTTCTGAACCGTATTGAACTTCTACGAGTAAGCCCAGTCAGCTCATAGTGGGTTATTTCGGTGTCAATTTGATAATACTAGACTAGACGAATTAAACGGTTTGTTTATGTAAACAAAAGTAAGGCTTTCCTTACAGAACCAGTAACTTTGTCGGCTGTATTGTAGAAACCTTGTTAGTGCACTGTCAAGGTGGAGGATCTGCGAATGATATAGAAGGGTTTGGGGGGATGGGCGGGGCGGATGTTGCTGGAGGAAGATATCGTGAATTGAGATGATTTTATATATATACATATATATATATATATATATATATATATATATATATATATATATATATATATAGGTATGTATATGTATATATAACATACAACCGAGGGTGGTACCTCGGTAATAGATATACACTATATATATATATATATATATATATATATATATATATATATATATATATATATATATTATATGGTGCTTGTGTCTGTGTGTAATATACGTATATTAATATACATACTACATCGACCAGGTATATCCAGTTATGTGTTTGTATGTGCGGTGAGTGTTCTAATTTGAACACTATATGCATTTTTTTTTCTAATTTAAACACTTTATGCATTTTTTTTTCCTAATTTCAAAACACTATATGCAAAGTTAATTTATAAAGTTATTATTTTGATTTTAAGAAATTTCAGTTTGTAATAAGCATTTCAGGGCTGTAAGGTGACGACGCTCAGCGCATTCCATTCTGCATTAAGAAATTCAGAAACGTTCAAAAGCAGATGCGTAAAAATGAACAACTTATGATTTCTCGACCATCAACTTTGCTTCGCTAATTTATCTCGACTTTCGCGGAGCTGTCTGAAATGGCTCCCCTCGTCAAGCGCTGATAAAAGGGGATCACATTTCCCCTTTCCCATTGACCAACTTGGACTTCGATTGTAACAAGATCTTCCACCTTTAATTCACAATTTTTAACGACATCCATTAAAATTATTCAATAAATGATGACTGACAACTTCAACCGACATTTTCCCCTCGTCGTCATTAGCGAATGGTTAAAATCGCTCTGCGTTTCCCCTCACTTGACCGGTTTCTTTCCCCTGACCTCTGGAAACACGGGAGACAGGAATCGCTGACGTCAAAAAAAAGAAAAAAAAAAAAAAAAAGTATGTCACATTATTGCGTGTCCGGAATATTGTTCTCTCAAAGAAGCTCACTTTTAAGAGTCTCTCTCTCTCTCTCTCTCTCTCTCTCTCTCTCTCTCTCTCTCTCTCTCTCTCTCTCTGCCTCCCACCTCGAGAACCGGAGGTCTTTACGGCGTCGAAACAGGGAATAAGACATTTATGTGGCGAAGTTGAGGAAGAATGTCCCCGGCCTTCTATCTCCTACTGGGGGAATTAAAATGGAAGGGTGACCATTCGTCGAAAAGCATATTCCACCCGTATGGTTCAGTGGGACTGTGTTGCTTTGGTGGGTTCTATCTATGGACAAAACATTTGGTGTTTCGTAATTAGACGATTACAGACTTTATATATTACTTTTAATTAGAAACAGTAGTGATTAATTCGTGTGGATAACATTACTTTTAATTAGAAACAGCATTGATTAATTCATGTGGATAACATTACTTTTAATTAGAAACAGCATTGATTAATTCATGTGGATAACATTACTTTTAATTAGAAACAGCATTGATTAATTCATGTGGATAACATTACTTTTAATTAGAAACAGCATTGATTAATTCCTGGGGATAACATTACCTTTAATTAGAAACAGCATTGATTAATTCCTGGGATAAAACATTACCTTTAATTAGAAAACAGCATTGATTAATTCATGGTACTGTTAACGAAGGGAGGAACGTCATGTTGGAAGACATACGATGGAAATGGAAGTGCGGGGTAGAAGGAAGAAGGGAAGACCAAGAAAGAGATGGCGTGATTGTGTAGGGGAAGATATTGATCAATTCATGTGGATAACATTACTTTTAATTAGAAGCAGCACTGATTAATTTACGTGGATAACATTACTTTTAATTAGAAACAGCAGTGATTAAAGTATGTGGATAACATTTTAGAATACTGTATTTACAAAAAGAGAATAAAGTGTATGAATAACTGCCTTTTCTCAACAAAAATAATTCACTTTCTTTATCAGTCTTTGCAAAGCTAGGTTTCTATGAACTCCCCCACTGTATGGTGAGTGAAAGTTGATGACACCTCCCGTGCAATTGCATTTTGCAACTCTCAGTCTTCAACAGCAGCCATTAGCATTCGCTCATTAATGATGATTACAAGTGGAATCCAAACCATCGTTCAGAATTTTCTCCTCGAATTCCTGTGCAAATCAAAAACCCGATTGGCGGATCCCCTCCCCTCTCCCTTTCCTCTCCTCCATATTTACCCCCTTTTTCCCCTCGAAGACGGAGAGGGGTCTGGTAATGTCACTATCAACATAAAACGACTTTCGTTTCACGTATCTAACAGGTATTGCCCGCAGTTTTGCCAAATGAAATCGATAACCAACCCCAATGATAATATTGGGAAAGTCCATACAAGCTGTGGAATGTTACCACTTACGGAGACACACACACACACACACACACACACACACACACACACACACACACACACACACACACATATATATATATATATATATATATATATAATATATATAATATGTATAACTGAACCACGAAAAATTTGGAGCGTGATATATATATATATATATTATATAATATATATATATATAGTATATATATATATATATATAATACAAGCCAAGCCATGAAGGAAAGTGAAACGTAGGAGTACTGCCAGGCCTTTCGACTCAATGTCCTTTCCTGTAAACGACATTGAGGCTGCTTTTGAACCAAGAGCCCGTGCCTGCTTGTTGCTGGTTTAATCTGAAAGTTTCTTATCGAGATTGGAAATAACAAATTGTCAAGATTATATCAAAATAATGATCCTATTTCAGCATTTTTGCAATCATGAACACAAAACCCATAGTTTTTGCTTCTATGTGATGATTGCTTGAGAGTTTGGGCCATAATTCTAAGCTCATAATCTGTCTGTAAACAGTGGTGGAGCCTTCAAAGGAAAATATTATTTTTTTTCCTCTTTCGTATGCAACAAAAAGTTCATCCATTCCTCGTCCGCGTCGATCAAGTTATGTAGAACTTTCATTTAAGAGCTAACTGGGCCAGAAAATGCGACACCAATTCTCTTAATTACCACGCTCTCTCTCTCTCTCTCCTCTCTCTCTCTCTCTCTCGTTCTTTCTCTCTCTCTCTCTCTCTCTCTTTGTTCAAAAATCAGCGGATTTTGACTTTTAGTAATAAAGTATGATTCAAAAATAATTTTCAGCATTACTCTTCCTATTACATCACATACCACCTTCATTAAGCATATTTTATTCCACCCCTCAACCCCCATCCTCCCGCCTTCCCCACCCCCCGTCCCGCACCTCCATTCAAACTTACCATTGAGTTGCCTCCTTGCAACCTCCCATTCCATCACAAACAAGCAGCAGATATCCAGAAGCAAGCAATCAAGCAAGCACATTCGCATGCAGACATATTCTGAAGCGTACAAGGTAATGCAATTCGCCTCTCGGCGAGAGAGAGAGAGAGAGGAGAGAGAGAGAGAGAGAGAGAGAGAGAGAGAGAGAGAGATTTATAGGGGCGTCGAAACAGGAATAAGACATTTTATTGCCGGAGTTTGCGCAAGAAGGGCTCAAGAGTCGAAGGCACTCTAGGACCGAGACATAATGTGCTTTTCTTAGCTCGAGAAGTGGTTTTCCCGCCAACCGATAGATGGCGCTGAATGGCGTCTTCGTCAGGTCGTTTCGGCTGAAGGGGAATGTGAGGATAAATGCTTTCAACACGACACTACGGTTATAAGTTCTTAAATGAAACAGTGTCAGGGTTGACCTGATGCTGGGATAAATCTTACTCATTGGAGAAATTATTATAACACTAACGTAGATGCGCCTCTCTAGTAAAAAATGTAATATTCGTGCATTTATGAAGCATCATCATACATAAAACCAATCAAGTATATTATGTATGTAGATCTAGAATTTCTTTATGAATTTTTATTAGTTAAACGTAATGTTCATTACCCATAGAATATATACTGTATGTATTATATGTCATGATATTATGGTGTATCAAACGTTTAAGAGGAATTTCCAGTTATCGTAACCATTCATTTGCATCATCGATGCTTTCTCTCCGAATGTAATCACCTTTCTAGAACTCTTTAACTCCTTTTTCAACGGTAGTCTTAATCACTCGCTCATTATTGATAATCGTCAACAGAACTCACAACTGTCATCTTAATTTCCCCTTCAACTCATTTATTACGAGAGGAAACCCCTATTTTGCGCTTCTCTCTCTCTCTCTCTCTCTCTCTCTCTCTCTCTCTCTCTCTCTCTCTCTCTCTCTCTCTCTCTCTCCATCGAAGACGGAAAATGGATTTACATTCACAGCATTAAGATAAACGACTCAACTTCCAAGCCCAATACAACGTAACACTTTCCGATATTAGTACGGTTTTCCTGTTAGGTTGTTTGACCCTGCCCGCCCAACACCCTCCCCCCATCAAAAAAAAAAATACACACACTCGTGAAACATCAACCAACCCCCCCCCCCCCCCCGCCGTCCATCCGCTCCCTGTCTTACACATACACTCGCTGTAATCATCTTAATTACAATCTTGTCTTTTTTTTTTTTTTATCTCCTTGCATAACATTTCAGAATGCCTCCTTCGCCATTTTTAGTTAATAACTTGAAATAAGGGCCTTTAACTTTTCTGTTATAATTCAAGGTTATACAGGATCATATCTATAACTTCTCTCTCTCTCTCTCTCTCTCTCTCTCTCTCTCTCTCTCTCTCTCTCTCTCTCACCAGGAGTAAGAGCCCATGCTAGCATATTGCGGGTTTATTGTGATACACACAGCATTTTAACCCTGTGATAACGAGCCAAAGACTCACAGTTAAATTGTTTTGTGAACATCAAATACATGAAACGATATCCATGAGTATGGATAGAACATTAGTTTACAGACAAATAATAATCAAATTGGAGATGAATAAGCCCAAGCCATCAAATCAAACATTCTCTTGGCACAGAGAAACAGGGTAGGAAAAATCACCACCTCCTCTCATACTACTACGCCTATATGTTTTAGTGCCACCCTCCCCCCCTCACCTCAATGAAGACCCTAACCACATAATACCCATCCCATTCCATTACCCCTCCACCGCCCCACCCTATCAAGATATCGTCCATCCGAGGCCTTCCATCTTCCCATAAGAACAATGGAATCCCCCTAGACTTGAGATGGAGGCTGTATTTATATGCTAATATTTTCATCCGCCATTATTCACAGACACAGCAGCCTCTGTGAAGATAATGGAGAAAAGCATAAGCGATTCCAGTTGAGGGGAGTTAATGAAAAACCGTCAAGGAATAATAATATCAGGGAGAGGCGCCAGTGGCAGTAATCGGTATGGTCTTGGCCTGCCCCCTCGGTGGGCGCGAGTTCAATTCTCGGCCATTCCACTGAGGGGGTGAGAGATGTGTATTTTTGGTGATAGAAGTTCACTCTCAACGTGATTCGGAAGTCACGTAAAACCGTTGGTCCCGTTGCTGAATAACCGCTGGTTCCATGCAATACAAACAAACTAATATCAGGGAGAAGTTTGATGAAAAGATCGCTTTATACATCGGTCGTTCTAAACACGTATAAATTTAACAGAGCGAAGCAGACATCAGAAAACATGATATTTGTAAATGGGGAAGGAGTCTGTAGATTTCTGTTTTTATTGATGAAATGTAAGTTTGCAATTCAATTTAGCTATCATTTGAAGGATCCATTAGTACAGCAGTAAAGTGTCGACCAAAACTGTGCTCTAAAGAAAGCACCCCTAATCAGGAGTTAAGAGGACTGTTGGATTGTGTACAAGGAGTTCCTGATTGGTATATTCGAGACCAATGACGTTGTTGGGTCTTCGTATATTTGACAGGGTCTCCATGTTTGAATTGCTTGGAGGGCTCAAAGGCGCATTTTCAATTCTGTTATTTAGCGCCGTGCAAGACTGAAGTATATTTTGAGGCTTGGAATGAATTGTCTTTATAGAATTTACATTAGTAATACACACACATCGCGTGCACACACACACACACGCTTATATACATAGATAGTTAGATATAGATATTTGTATAAATAAGCGTGTTTGTTTGTCTGCGAGCGCGCGTGCGTGCGTGTACGTCCGTATTGACAATTTGTCACTCCTCATATAAATCACCCAAACAACTTTCTACGAAAGCCATTTCCCTGTAAATGTCGGAGACGGGAGCCATCACAGGTGTGAATGGAAAAGTCGTCATTTGCGCCGTCGTCAAGATTGGACCTTTTTCTCTTGACAGTTTATACTACTTCATTTTCCTCTTTCTTTCTTCCTTCTTTAGGATCAGGTAGCTTCTTCCACCTCCCTTCGTTTCTCGTTGCCTCCTTGGGGGGCGGGGCGGGTAGGGGTGTATTAGCCCTCTTCATATGCAGACCTCTGGATTTTTGGTTCCGTTTATTGCGCTTATTTTTATTCGTTGCGATTTGATCATAGTTTTTGCCTTTATTCAGGCGTCGTTTTATCCATCCAGTTCTTTTCTCCTTCGTTACTATAGTGGATTCACATCAACCGTGCATTTGATGTCTAGGCCAGTTCCTTACGACGCTCCTGATTGGCTGTTGATAAGCCAGTGACAGGGCTGGAAACTCAGTCTCTTTCGAGAGTTCACATAGGAAGGATGTATGTTCCACATCTCTTGACGGATACTTTTGAAAGACGTATTCCCCAGGAGAGATTATCCCTCAGGAGAGATGGAAACAAACAGATCCTACCCATGTGAACCCTCGAGAGAGACTGAGTTTCCAGCCCTGTGATTGGCTTATCAACAGCCAATCAGGAGCGTCGTAAGGGACTGGCCTAGACGTCAAATGTACGGTTGATGTGAATCTACTATAGAACACCCTTCTTCAGGCTGTAATTTATTCATATTATATTAATTGTGCTCATTTCATTAATGCCCCACTAAGACAGAACCCATTTTTGTCGTCAGTCAAAATCCTTGATTTTCGGACTACACAAGACGTCAGAAAATCTTCCTTTCACGCTCTCTCTTTAGCGAGAGGAATTGAAATTCGTTAATTAGTGGATGAGGATTGAAAAATCGTACGTATGAACGCCGTTCCCCTCCTCGTTATTCATAGAGCGAAAAAAAAACATCTTCCCCTCGAGATCCCTCACCACAGACCACCATTATTTGTATCAACAACAGAAGTGACAATTATAGTTCGCGCTCACCACAATGTGATCTTATCCAATCCCAATTCTTTATCCCTCGTCAAACCCTTTCTTTTTTCTTTCTTTGTAATTCAGTAAGAATTCTCTCTCTCTCTCTCTCTCTCTCTCTCTCTCTCTCTCTCTCTCATAAAACCGCCGTATTTTTTATATAAATTCAGTAAGAAATCTCTTCTCTCTCCTTCTTTCTCTCTCTCTCTCTCTCTCTCTCTCTCTCTCTCTCTCATCAGACACTGGAGGATAATACATTCGATGAAAGATGGAATTTCACTCATTTACTACTAAGATCATCATTTCCTCATGATTAAAATCTCTCTCTCTCTCTCTCTCTCTCTCTCTCTCTCTCTCTCTCTCTCTCTCTCTCTCTCTCACTATATTTAGTCACTTCCTCCAACTATCTTTTCCCTCCATCCCTTTCTGATTTCTTCGCCCGACCCTTCCCCTCAGATTTGACCGTCAATTTCCCCTCGTCCTCCTCGACCTCTCGTGTTCCCCTCGGCAATTCATTAATCTTTGCCGGTCTCCCAAACAGATATAATATATTTTATAGGTTATCGACCTTACTATAGGAGTTTTGGGACCGACCATATGGGGTTTGGCGGTCAGTTTTGTATAAAAAAAAGAGTATATAGTCGTTTGTTGGGCTGAGAATGAAGGTACTGTAAATATGGATGTTGAAACAGTCGTACTATTACAGAAGAGGTATTTGTATGTGTGCATATTTAAGCATTTGCGCATCGAAGAAGGAATGAATGATAAATTATCAACACAAGCATGCACGCACAGTCTTAGAATAATTCTAGGGTGGACTTTGCATGACCTAAATACGAGTGTTGAGGGTGATTAGGAGTTTTAAGATGGATGCGAAACGTGTGTTAGAACTTATAAATCTTGCATTCCAAGAGATATTTCTTGGGTAATGACGATGTGAACGCCCTTCCAGGAACTGGGTGCTTGTTTATATTGTTTACATAAAAAGCCTTTGTGAATTTGAAATAGTAACAGAATACTATTATATGATTGTGTGTGTATATATATATATATATATATATATATATATGCGTGTGTGTGCGTGAGTGTATACCATGATTGCGCCTATATATGAGTATATATATATATATATATATATATATATATATATATATATATATATATATATATGTATATATATGTATATATATATAAATATATATGTATATATATATATATATATATATATATATATGTATATATATATATATATAGATATATATATATATATATATATATTTATATATATATATATATATATATATATATATAATATATATATATATATATATATGTATGTATGTATGTATGTATGTGTGTGAGATCTGAGGCACTTTATGACTACGAATCGGGTATTCACGAATATTCCTCAGTATCCCTAAAATAAACTGCCGTTCCAGTGAGGCACCTGCGAGCCATTCATGAAATTCCTGCACATACAGTGGAAGCAGAACGTGCGCACGTTACCAATATATTAAAAATAAAACATCCCATTTACGTAAAAGTTTATTTTTACACGTAGAGGATGCTTGACTACAATGAATAATTGAATGCAAGTATGAGGGATTATTGTAGCGAATTCTCCCGTCGGAATATTTTTTTTTTTCTTATCTGCGTAAAACTCCGCCTCCCGAAGTGAGACGTCGCAGCCATCAAAGTTTTTTTTTTTTTTTTTTTTTTTTTTTTTTTTTTTTTTTTTTTTGTTTTTTTTTTTTTTTTTTTTTTTTTTTTTTTTTTTTTTTTTGCTCAAACCCCCTTTTCTTTCGATTCCTTTCTCTCGAACAAAATGCCTCTCCCCACCCCCTCCCCCCTCCCCCCTTCCCCTCCTTCATTAACGGTGATGAAGTCCTTTAGACAAGTTTGGTGAAAAAGAAGGGACGAGACTCTTTGTTTCATCTGCGTACACACACAAAAACACACACACGCAGTATATGTATGTATATATATATATATATATATATATATATATATATATATATATATATATATATATATATATACATACATATATATATATATATATATATATATATATTATATTATATATACTATATATTATGTGTGTGTGTGTGTGGTGGGGGGGGGGGGGGGTTGTTAAAGAAAAACCTGGTCTGGACTGCCAAAACATTGAACTTATTACAAGCAAATGATATTTCGTAATTGTAAGTCTAGTTATTATTAATTTTGTGTTTACTTTAACTTTTGCATATTCTTTTCACAGCGTTGAACTCAATTTCCTCAAATGAACTCGAGCATATTGACGAAAACTACAAGGGGGGGCCCACACGGTATCCGAGTAACAAGAACCCAAAATATTTTGGGCCAAGTTTTCAAAATGTACTGTTTTTCTGGAAGAATCACTTGTTTACCGCGGGTATCCTTCAAGTGTGGCTAGCCTATGACTCCTCCTCCTCTCTGTAGAGTGAAAATCGCCCTTATGGCTAATTTGGTAGTGTCAGTTTGTATATTAAGCCTTCTTTGACTATGGTGTTCTTTGTAAAATCAGTATGCCTCAGTAAAGGGTCCGAATAGGACCGAAAGTACTCGGCCAACTCGTTTTTCATTTTTTTCCTCGTGGCAAAAAAAACCTTTATTTATACATAGCATCAGCCCGTTTATATACTTCGTGATCAAGTTATTCATATATATATATATATATATATATATATATATATATATATTATATTATATATATATATATGTTTGTGAGTGTGCGTTTGTGCCATTACTTGGAAACATACCTTCAAGGAACAAACTGTCCGTCAACAACCAGATAAAAACTTATGGAAAATTACTTTGCGCACGTATAATCAGTACTTGGAAAACGTCATCCAATTGAAGTAAAATTAGTTTATCTTTTGAGAGAGAGAGAGAGAGAGAGAGAGAGAGAGAGAGAGAGAGAGAGAGAGAGAGAGAGAGAGAGAGAGAGAGAGAGAAGCAAGGTTGGAGACTGTTGATTTTCTTTCCATCTCTTCATCGTGATAAAAAGTTTAAAAATGTTATATTATAGTAACTGTCTAATGTAAACGTTCAGATCATTCGATACGACACAAATACTCGTTTTTGCTAGTTTACAACGTAAATTTATTCCAGCATCGAAGCCTAGAGAAATAATTTGCATTATGAAACTAAACCGGAAGGACCCGTTTCTATCAGGCTGGGCGAGCGACGGAGAACGCATTTATCCCAATATATACCAATCGCAGGACGCTTTACAAAATAATATTACGTGAAACTGATTTCAATGACGGAGATGACAAACCTCATCAAAATGATCACGGCAGATTCTACGTCTCAATAGGACTTCAAACCTATTGCAGCTTGATGGGAAGGAAGTCCAGTTGGCCGATTTGAATCATTTTCGCCCAATGATGAAACCGGTCAGGTTCTTGATAGGCCCTCCTTGCAGTGTGTGTGTGTGTGTGTGTGTGTGTGTGACAGGGATTTTGTTTTTTTTTTGGTTGTGAATTGTAATAGTATATACGTGAAATTTGTTGTGAATTTGTAATAGAAACGTTAAAGTTTTTGTGAATTTGTAATATATACGTTAAATATTGTTGTGTATATGTAATAGATACGTGAAATATTGTTGTGAATTTGTAATATATACACACACACACACACGCGCGCATGCACTATATAATATATTTTATATATTTTTTTTTTATATACATACATAATACATACATATATAATATATATATATATATATATATATATATATATATATATATATATATATATATATATACATATGTTTGTGTGTTTGTGCATTATTTAATGTATACATTATAAAATTTATGTATCTGTGAACTAAACAATCAACACTTTTATCAGTAAAGTTTGAAGAAATTTTGTATTTGTTAGATATTAATCACCCGAGAAAGAAGATTTATGGGAGCATAACATTGTTCCATCAAAATTATTGCCAGAAATCAGTGCTGGAAAGCTTAGAGTTTGAAATGGACCTTAGAATTTGGATATGAGTATATATTAGTACATATATGAAGGTATAAGACACGAAGGCTTATACCTTTATTTATTTAGGGATTTATCACGTTCCAAAATTTCGTGATTCAGTTATAGGTACGTTAATGCATATATTGCAAGAAACGTGACTAAAATATTCGTATTAATAGACATTCATGTTATTTGTATACTCTGTAATTATGGGCAAATCCACACACTACCAAACCAGAAACCAGATTACAGATCAAAATCATCTAGGAAAAAAATATGAGTACGTTGAAAATGTGTCATCTAGAAAGTTCATATTTAAAAAGAAAAAAGTGATTTTCTAATCGTCATCCACTTTTCTTAGCGAGTCCCTTTCTTTCATCCCCTTTTCCCCTTTCTTTCGCAAGTCATGTGTCTCTCTCCCCTCTTTCATTAATGGTGATGAAGTCCCGTGAGTGGTAAGTGGAAATTGGACGATGGGGGGACCGGGGGATGGGGGAGGGGGGGTTGGGGCCGGGCAAGCCCCTGAACTTCTTTCCATAACGCGAACATTAACGCAACATGTACAAAATGACATGTAGACGAAAGAGTTTTTTTGTGAGTAAAAAAATTTTTTTTTTTTTTGCTTAAATAAATGATTTTTTCCGAAAGCTGGTGAGGCTGAGGCTAGATTGATTTCTTATATTTAGGGAAATATTCTTTGTGTCATTGGAAATCAATTCGTTCTGATAATAAAAGTACAAATTTCTCAAAATGAAAAGCATTCAATGGAACTGACAATATATAGCACGAATCTTGATTATGAATATTATCATTTGACTTCGATTCCGATTTTATGTTCTAAACAGATGTTGCAGTGGATATTGGAGAAAGAAAGGGCGCTCCCCATTCAGCAATCGATTCGCCTCATGGCCACAGGATTTCTTGGACGTAGTCAGTAAACTGTTTGCTTAGTGATACTACAAATATTCTTAAGTGATGAAATAAAAGTCAAGTAGATCTTAGTTTAACCAGACCACTGAGCTGATGAACAGCTCTCCTAGGGCTGGCCCGAAGGATTAGCTTTTTATTTACGTTGCTAGGAACCAATTGGTTACTTAGCAACGGGACCTACAGCTTATTGTGAGATCCGAACCATATAAAGAGAAATGAATTTCTAATCACCAGAAATACATTCCAATGATTCCGCGCTGGCTGCAGCTGCTGGGAGCGAACTCTGGCTACCAGATCGTCAGGCGAGTAGGCAACCGATTCGTCCAGCGAGGAGCTATAGAAAACATAATTGAAATAATACTGAGGCTGGTTACTTTTTGTTGACATAAGATCAAAATCTTCAGATACGTGTCACGACAATATCACCACCAAGAGTTTCTGAAGTGACACAAAGGAAAAAAGTAAGTAAAGAGAAATATAAATCCTGGTGTCACAGTCACGTATTACGACCTGAAACTGTTAAAAGCCAAAAAAAAAAAAAAAAAAGAGGGGGGGGGGTGGGGGGGGGGGGGGGTGTTGGTTCAGAAAGACTGACGTGGACAAATAGAGGTGCGTGTCGGTGGTGTGTTGGCCGTCGTCCTTAAGTAAAACCTGTAACCATGATGGATGAACCTTGGGTCGCTTTTTCTTTTGTAATGCGTCGTTAGAAATCGGAATGTCAATACATTGCGTTTTCGTAGCCTAGTGCAATACTCTTTCAACCTTTCATATGAAGTGTTTTCAGTATATCTCTCATTTTATCGTGAGTATTCAGTCTGTTTAGGAAAAGGTTGAAATGTTTCACTCCTGTGATTAAAAAAAAAAAAAAACAAAAAAAAACAAAAAAAAAAAAAAAAAAAAAAAAAAAAAAGGTTTCTCTCTTAGACCATGTTTGCACATTTTCGTGCAGAGAGGAAAGCTGCTTTTAATGCTTCGTTTCCCGAAGCATAAAACTTGATAATCGTGGTTGGCGAAACTTACAGTACCTTTTGGTGTTATTGAAAGAGGGGAGGGAATATGGCGACGCCGAGAGTTTATGCAAATTGAAAGGGACCTCTGTTGTTATCAAGAGGCGCTTTGTGGACTCTTGGTCTATCTGTTGTGTGGGTTCAGAATTGTGTGTTGTTGCAAAGACTCTTCCCAATTTTAATGCATAAGATGGAATGACAGCTATTATAGATTCACATCAGCCGTGCATTTGAAGTGTAGGCCAGTCCCTTACGACGCTCCTGATTGGCTGTTGATAAGCCAGTCACAGAGCTGGAAACTCTCAGTGTCTATCGATTTCACAGAGGTAGGTTGTATGTGCCACCTCTCACGAGGGATACTTTTGAAAAACGAATCCTTCAGGAGAGGTGGCACATACATCCTGCCTATGTGAACTCTCGAGAGAGACTGAGAGTTTCCAGCCCTGTCATTGGCTTATCAACAGCCAATCAGGAGCGTCGTAAGGGACTGGCCTAGACATCAAATGCACGGTTGATGTGAATCTACTATAGGACTTACTTCTGAGAAGTTTCTTATAGAATGCTTTCAATTCCAGAAG
>NC_087215.1:7042464-7054964 GCF_015104395.2 Macrobrachium nipponense | reverse complement strand
TCTTTTCGACTAGCAACCAGATCCCTCAACAGGGGCATTCTCAATTTTATGGAACTCGTACTAGATATCGTGTCACCCTTGTCTGATTCGAGAGTCGCACACTGGTCTACTGATTTCCGTTTGTTTGTATGGTATTTTTACGTTGCATGGAACCAGTGGTTATTCACCAACGGGACCACCGGCTTTACGTGACTTCCGAACCACGTCGAGATTGAACTTCTATCACCAGAATACTGGTTAGTGAACCAAATGTGCATGCTATATGATCCCGAGAGAGAGAGAGAGAGAGAGAGAGGAGAGAGAGAGAGAGAGAGAGAGAGAGAGACCACCCGTACGTCGCCGCTGCAACTGCTCAGAATTACGTGATACCTTCATTAAACAGAAACTCAAAGACGATACAGAAACGGTTATGACTACTAAAATACATCATTCAAGAGAACGTCAATGCATAGTTACTTTTAGATCACGTACTAGGTCATGAAAATAAGGAACCAAAATATGCGGCAAACTACCCAAGCACCTGTGTAGCCATAACCAAGAACTATCAGGCCAGTGGTTGAATAGGCAGGGAATGATTTGCGAAGGTCCCTTCTTGGTTCTTACTTCATTCGGGATTGTGTGAAGTCACGGCGTGTCAGTCAATAGAGTTTGTCGTTGCTGAAAGTGATTAATCATTATTTTGTGAATATGGTTTCACGCGTTTGAAATTGTCGCTATTATCGTGAGGTAAATTACGACAGTGGCGCCTACTGTACCCGACACTTCATGCAGGAGGAGTCAGTTCATGAACAACGCGGGATGACAAGGTAAGGATTGATGCCTCCTGAATTTATAATTACTTGTGTCGTATTGACTCAAATCCGTGTTTTGTGTGTTCTGTGTTTTTATTTATGTATTTATATATTAATTTTTGGGGGCAATTTTTCAGCCGCCATTTCTGCTTGAAAAAACCCGGAATTGTAATGAGTTTTCGTGCAATTCCGTATTAGCTATGGAAGGGTGTCGGGTATTGTCTTCCCTTATAAGTTGTACATTTGATTTATAATTATAAACTATTTGTTATGTGGGAGGTTGCTAGAGTCTTCCGAAAAATAAGTTTTTTTTTTTTCTTTTTTCTTTTTTTTTATAAAATTGCTGTACATTAGAAACAATATTGTATGTCGATATGACTCTCCGGAGTTGTAGGAACAGATAGATAGATAGTTTTGCTTTCATCGCTAAATGAATTACTCGTAGAAACTACCGTGAACCATCAGTAACGAGTTATTTTCCTTGGAGGCTGGTTTCTTTCTGAAAAGATAATAACGTCTTTATACAAGTTTCATTTCCTTTATTATGTTTTTGTTTTCGTGGCGAGAAGCAGTTCCAAGTTCATTAAACGCTTTGATAAAATAAAGTTCAGTTTATATTTTTATCACGGGAATTAAAACTTCGTTCATTAGATTCTGGGATAAAATACGGATATCTTTATCTTTAATTGCTACCTTTAGAGTAATTTTATGCTATAACGTTATCCAAAGCTTGCAGTTTTTATTAACAGAAAAATTTCTGTCAAATGACGATGAGCGCATACATACGTAATGCAGTGAATTTGGTCCTCTACAGCCTAGACTGTAGGATTACACACAAACACACACACACACACACACACACACACACACACATATATATATATATATATATATATATATATATATATATATATATATATATATATATATATATAATGAAGTATATTAACATTAATTCTCAGCTCCTCAATGGCGTGATCGGTATGGTATTGACCTGCCACCTCGGTGGCCGAGAGTTCGATTCTCGGGCATTCCATTGTGGGGTGAGAGATGTGTGTTTCTGGTGATAGGTTCACTCTGGACGTGGGTTCGGAAGTCACGTAAAGCCGTTGGTCCCGTTCTGAATAACCACTGTTTCCGAACAACGTAAAAACACCATACAAATAAAAGAAATATAATAACATTCAGCATTATTTTAATTAGGGTTATCCGATTCCCCCCTCCCCCTCTCTCTCTCCTCCTTCTTCTTCTTCTTCTTCTTCTTCTTCTTTGCCTTCAGCTTTTCCCATTTCTATATGGGGTCGCTGTTTCTAGTAAGCCTTCTCCATCTTCCTCTGTCCTGTACATCTTGTTCTCTTAGACCCATTCCTTTCATGCCATTCCATAATTTATCTTTCCACCTGAACTTTGGCTCTCTCTCTCTCTTATTCGCTGTAGTGTCTTCCTGTTTTCGTTTGATTTTGCCAGTTGTAGAAACGGCAGAGTGAAAATGTGTATCGTTTGCAAATAAGGCTCATCGGTTTTGAGATCTGCGTAGGACATCGAGACGTTGCTCATTTATTTTTATTGCCCGTATGGGAGTAGTGCCTACACTGCACCTCATGCGGTGTAGTGTAGGCATTACTTAAGGTTCTTTGCAGCGTTCCTTCGGACCCTAGCTGCAACCACTTTCTTTCCCTTTACTGTACCTCCTTTCATATTCTGTTTATTCCATCTTACTTTCCATCCTCTCCTGATACTCGATTCATAGTGCAACTGCTTTAAGGTTTTCCTCCTTGTTACACCTTTCAAACCCTTTACTGTCAATTTCCATTTCAGCGCTGAATGACCTCTTAGGTGCCAGTGCTTGGCCTTTCGCCTAAATTATATATTCAGCTCAGCTCATTTATTTTTATTTCGTTTAGGTTATATTATCTTCTTTTTTATGCATGTTTCCTTAGTTTGCCAATTGTATATTTGAAGATCTGTGTTGACGTAGGTCACAAAGCAAATCATCACTTAGCGACATAATTAATATAAAAATTCATAGAAGTTACGCTTTTAATCGTTACAAAATACTAGGATTTTTATTAATGGTTTTGTAAATTCCGTTTTATGAAGGCTGTTGCCGTTCCGTTCCGCGTTCCTCTTGGCCATTTATTTCCCCGTGACATTGTTGGCGGAGTCTAGCCTAGAGACGTTCCCGGTCCATTCCGTCTCTCCACTTGGTCTGTATTACTTTGGACATTTCAACACCCAACACACACACAACACAAACACACACAGAGGCTTTTACCGAGGAAGGATTATGGGAACTATAGGGAACTAAATCCAACTTAGGAAAAAAAAAAGAAAAAAAAAAGCCGGAACAAGAGCATGGAATGGAAAGAGTGACGTTGTCATTAGTGTCGTTTATGTTGTGGCTTCTGGTAATCCCGGTCCATTCCGCGTCTCTGGGGGGATGGGTGAGGGGGAGGGGGGAACCATTCGCTTGTGACACGAGCGCCCATAGAACAGAATGCTCATATGCGAGAAAAAAAA
The DNA here is from genome assembly GCF_015104395.2 of Macrobrachium nipponense. NCBI lineage: Eukaryota > Metazoa > Arthropoda > Malacostraca > Decapoda > Palaemonidae > Macrobrachium > Macrobrachium nipponense. The sequence goes on along the minus strand of NC_087215.1, from coordinate 7,051,653 downwards.
TTAATAAACTAATATAAACTGGTGGAAGAAACGAATGATATAATAACCATAGAAATGGCGTAATGAATATAAATAGATGAGTAGCAAATGAAAACTGTTGGAAAAACTAATGGAATATTAGCCATGACAGTAGCGCATGAATAAATACAATTTCTGCCATATCAATGAATATTAGTTCAGAATAATTACAAGAAATGATAGAGAGGGTTACGAGCTCACAAAAGGCGTTTAATGCTTCCCTTGGGCATAGAAGGACCTACATTAATTACCCTGTCAAGTAGACTATACCATAGCTGCGTTGTAAAGGGTATGAAAGACCCCTGGTGGGCCGTTACAGAGGCTATGCGCTGCTCTGTTGGTACTACTGTGTAGCGTCGTAATGGTTTGGCACTACCAAGGATCCCTTAGGGGGATAGTGCTATCAGTGGACCTCACGCGGTGCACTGTTGGCATTACTTAACGTTCTTTGCAGCGTACCTTAGGGCCCTAGCTGCAACCACTTTCGTTCCTTTTACTGTACCTCCCTTTCATATTCTCTTCATCTTACTCTCCACCCTCTCCTAACACTTGATACATTGTGCAACTGCTTTGAGGTTTTCCTCCTTGTTACACCTTTCAAACCTTTTACTGTCAATTTCCATTTCAGCGTTGAATGACCTCTTAGGTCCCAGTACTTGGCCTTTGGCCTAAATTCTATATTAAACGACATTACCAGGAATGTCAAGTGAGTGGGTAGCCTGTCTTAACTTGCGACACGAGAATGTAGGTCAGCTGTGCGTCTTACGGGCTAATGATTAACTTTTCTGTATGACTTTTCTTTGATAAAATAGTTAGCTTAAATATTTTTCTTATTCTGAAATGTCATAATTTAGTTTGCCTGTAAGAAAAGTTGCGTTAGCTAGTGTATTCAAAATTTTTAGTAATTAGTGGAATGCTAGGTCGTTGGTAAATGATGTTGTTTGGTCATTATTAAAAAGCTGAAATCCGATGAAAAACAAATCAGATAAATAAAAATCTCGTAGTGAAGATGGTTGATAGCAGTGCTTACCATGCTCATAACAAGGCGATTCAGGCTTATCCAGTGGTCAGGGATTCATTGCGTAATGGTGGGGGTAGTCCAGGGGTAGTAAGGATGCTAGGGATGGGTCAGGTCATAGTAGGTTACATATTTAATGATTCCTGCCTCCCGCCGATATGGCACATTCCCCAAAATTAGATCCGTTATATTCCAAATGGGTTTCCAGGCTGCTTGAAAAATATATATCTTGCTTGTAATGCAACTGTTTGCTGTGTTTAGTCATCCATATTTTCCCTCTCCAAATTTTTATTCATTTAGGTATTTGCTGTTACTTTTTGTATTCCATGCCTAATCCGTTGCTTCGGTAAAATACGGAAGTGAATGTACAATTTTAAGTCTTATGTGTCGGATTTTTTCCGGTATAAAATAATGTGTTTAAAAATTGGTAGAAAATTCAATTGCCTTTCTGATCCCTTAGATGACAACATTCTCCAGAGGAATTACCATTCACTATATTTCCGCGCCAGCGAATGATGAATGGCGTAATATATGGGATTTTGCACGAGTTCATTTATCTTATTCATTTCATTTATTGTTTTGGTCATCGCAAAACTAGGTTTGGGAATCATGTTTACGTTAAAAAGGATTGTATATTATGACGTTCATGTATTTTCTTACGAATACAAGTGAAAGATTTGCTGGATATTCTGACCAGCGCCTCATACGATTAACCAGCATTGACCGAAGACTTAACATGCCTGTGAGAGTTTGCGATAAGTCAGCGACGCGTGTTTATGACGTGGAGTTCGTGGGTATCATGTCGTTTTGATGTAAGGACATTTTCGACTCGTTCCATGAGGTAGCTTGCAAAATAAATTTTAAATGTCGATCTACTTATATTTAGTAAAGGTTTTTCTTTGAAATGATCATTTGTGATAAGTTTTTTCTCATAAGCTTTCATCTCAGGGTTTTTTTTTATTTATTCTTTATCAGTACCCTATCACATAACTGTCATAACAGGGAAGCTTTCATCTCAGGCTTTTTATTTTTATTATTATTATATTTTTTTTACCAGTACCTTATCACAACAGGATAGTGTGTCGCCATCTTGATTACGTTGCCTGAAACCCCAACAATGACATTATTTAACCACAACAATCAGGTCATTTGCCGTCCAAGTGACTTCGAATTTCGTGACAAGAAGACCTCTTAGCGTGAGGGTCATTTCGTTTCGGTGAGGTCACTTACCGGCCGGGTAATTTCGGTATACTAATTAGGTCACTTACCGCCTGGTAATTTCCTTATAATGAGGTTCACTTAGCATTAAGGCAATTTCCCTATAACGAGGTTATGTACCAATCTGGAAATTCCATTCGACTTTTTCAGTTGACTCTGCCGTAGACTTTTTTAAGTAGGTCTACTTTATCGCTTGCATATGTTACCAATTATTTTGTTCACTGTTTATTTTGTGTTGCCCGATGCTGTCTGTTTGCAGTTGCTGAGGTATAGACACTATTCTCGTTGTATTTTCTATTCTGCCTTCCTGATAAAATATAGTAAACTAGATATAACTAAAGGCATATTCTAGTACTGATCGAAAAGCTGGTATTACTTCTATTGTCTTATAAGTTGCATTACTTTTTAAGCAGATGAACTATCGCTTGCATATGCTACCGGATATTTTGTCTTAGTAGGAATACTTTTTTAAGTAGATGAACTTTACCGCTTGCATATGCTACCAGATATTTTGGTGACCGTTGATTTTGTGTTGCCATATACTTTCAGTATGCAGATTTTGAGATATAGACTATCTTCTCGTTGTATTTTCTATTCTGTGCACCTAATATAATATAGTAAACTATAATTATCTTTATATAACTAAAGGTATATTATAGTACTGGTAGAAAAGGTGGTAATACTTAGTGTCTTATTGGTATTACTTTGATGATGTCGGTATCATATATGTGGCGAATTATCACAAGAAAATTATGAAAAGAAAGTATTTGGTAACAAAATGGGGAGGAATCTCACAACAGCTTCAATAACATAACATCTTTCGAAAGCGAGAAGATTCTATCTCCCGGAGATAGAGAGCAGAAGTTAAATGGGTTCCAGAGGGAGGCAGATAAGAGTTTAAATGCTGGGGATGGGGGTAGGGCCCGAGTGGCGATAGTGGGAGGAGGAATAGGAGAAGGGGCAGGAGTAGGAGTAGTCAAAGGCGCCGCCAGGTGGTACTACTCCCAAGGCCTCTAAAAGTCCTGCCCCTTGACACTTTTAACGCCTTGCGTTCGGCTCTTCGACTCTCGCCCGGAAATTGGGTCGTGTGAAGGTCTCTCTCTCTCTCTCTCTCTCTCTCTCTCTCTCTCTCTCAGTAGCAATAGCGGTACTGCTTTGTTCGCGCGTTTAATATGCAGCCCGTGTGGTAACAATTTTATGGTGTTAATATCCATTAATTTCGCATGTCACTAATGTAGTTTTCATACTTCACATTTTAAATTGTTTCATTGTTTGTGTATGTGCGTACGTAGGTCTTTATGTACGCATATCTCGTACTCAGTTGAAGTAGGTTTATTCTTTCTACAGGTATGATTTTTATATTGTCACTATCCATTATTCCCTTCTGGTGTAATTATAACTCACTATCATGGATTAATAATCTCCTTTAATGTTATTAATCTCTGTTATAACAACTCTGGGTCCGAAGTCAATATGCCTTTTTGGTCTTGGAGTTGGTTTCTGTCTTTGCGGTTCTCTGAAGTGATAATGATTATTGTTATGGCGCAGTGTAATGTCATTGGTACTTATGATGCTGATGTATGTAATTATCTTCATACTTATCAGCATGATGTAATGGAATCTGGAAACTTTTTACATTTACTAGTGTCGTATTCAAGCTCTGATAATCTATGCCGCATTTTCTAGTTTTTGCATAAAAGAACCAACAAAAATCCTTTTGTAAGTATAAAAAAAAAACACACCACGAATCCTTTAGTGCTGAGGATGTTTTTTTATCTATTAATTTAGGAACAGGGAAGACAACGAAATTGTGCACAAAGCAAAAATAATGTTGCATTAAAATAAAAAACACCATGAATTCTTTAGTTCTGAGCATGTTTTTTTTATTTATTTATTTAGGAACAGAGAAGACCACGAAGTTGTGCACAAAGCAATAAAAGAAGTTCCAATGAATAAAGAAAAATATTTCGAATCCTTTAGTTTTGGAAAAATATTTTTTTTATTTAAGAACAAGCAACAAAGGCCAAGATACCGCGAGGACATAAGGTGGTCCAGCCCTGGACGATTAGATCGTGCCAGTGGCCAGAATGGGGCTGAAAGACGACTTATAATAACTGATTGAGGTTGGAGGAAGCGTCCTTTCAGGAAAGGGAAGATTACACTGGCATCAGGGGCCATAAAGATCCCCCGAAGGGTTCAAAGAAGGGAAGTCGTGGCCGAACCATTATTATTGCGTTCATGTTCATGGGTGGGAATGTGGGGGTGGGGGGGGGGGGGGAAGGTCTTGACCTTAGATGAGGCTTTGATGGCGTGGTATTGATGAACATAGAAGTATTTGTGCTTGAAGTCTAAACCTAACGCTTTTTTAATGGTTCTCTCAGTATAATAACCTAATTGGCGGTGGTCACTGCATATGAAAGATACTAAAGGCAGTAATGTTAATAATGGTGTATATAGTGATCTTCACGCTCATCAGAAGCATGCTAATAAACGTGTGGTCTTTATGGGTAGATTGGCGCATGACGTCCGCAGCTCAGAGTAGTCTTTTAGTAAAGTACTTGCTTATGCATTTGACCGTTTTTTTTACTCTCTAGACCTTTTCATTGCCTTTTTTCTTCTCGCTTTCTTCTGTTGATGTGGATTTGACAAAGCCTCGTCCAGTTCGGAAGATTTATCCCGATAGTGAATGAGGGAGAATGCAAGCATGAACGCACTAAAGTTTCTCTCTCTCTCTCTCTCTCTCTCTCTCTCTCTCTCTCTCTCTCACACACACACACACAAAACAAGTACCGAGGGGAGATTTGCAAAGAATAAGATAAAGACGGGTGGTGTGAAAAGCACGTTTACTTTTTCTGTGATGTTTATCTTTGAGAAGGAAGGAAAAAAAAACGTTTGATTAATGTGGGAAGCAATCACTTTTTTGTTTATTTATTTTTTATTGCAAAAGGGTGTAACTACTAGTAACAGTTTCGATTTGCCTATCATGCTAATTAGTTATCTTTATAATTGTCCTTCAGACATTGCGTCATTGGGATGAGTGGACAACATGGGGTAAAGCTACTGTAATTTCACTATCTATGTTGAACATTGCAGAGAATAAACACTCCTCGTGATACTGTAATTTCACAGTCTAAATTTTACATTCCAGAGTGTAAACAATCCTCATTTAATTCAAAGTACAAAAAGCTGAATGTCCTTTCCTAGCCCAGCCTCAAAAAAGAAAGAAAGAAAGAAAAAAAAATTAGTATAACACCGCGTATCTAGATATATTTCTTTGTTTCTCCAACATTCACGTCTCTCATTTCCTTTTCTCTTTCTTCACAGTCCTCATTCATTCTGCAGCATGCAGACATCATCACTCTGGCAGAATCCTCCCAACACTTTCGTGCATTTCATTCCGCTTTCCCTCTCTTGTTGCGGGCTAAGGTTTCCCCTCTTCCCCAACCGAACTTAATCCCCCCCCCCCTCCCCCCCCCCCCCCCCCCCCCCCCCCCCCCCCCTCTTGTCCTCCTCTTCCCCTCCTCCGCTTCCCATGTTTAACTTGCCTCCTCCACTTCCACCGAATCACAATGTATTAGTCGGGTGTTGCGAATGATGAGAAAACGGGCCACCACAAAGGAGGGAGGGTGGGAGGGAGAGTCTGGTCTGAGTTTGCCAAATGCCTTTCCTTGCATTTTGGATTTTGGGAAAGTTTGTGGTGTATTTCTTTCTACCTTGTTTTTGTTGACTTTCTTTAGAATTTCACTTTATGTATCGTTCGTTATCAATCTGTTGCTGTGACTTGGGGTCTATGAGCTTCTTTGCAATTAATTTCTTACGCTTAAACTTTTAACAAGTTGATTACTACTCGTCCGTCGGGTGCTCTTATGATTTTATATGGCTGCTTTTATGATTAACGTTTTTGATATTGAAGTCCACCGTCCGCCATGTGTTGATATAATTGCTTCTATGAAACCTCCTGTTGCTGATGCCCACGAAGCAATCATGAAGACTTGAAATATATAAGGAGGATTTTTGATTAATCGTATTTCCTCGGTCAGTGGTATGTTTATAGAACATACAGCAGCATACTGTAGAATTAATATAGATATTGGTTATTATCCGATATCTTGCTATTTGATTGAAAGTTGAATAGTACTTTATTATTTTGTGAAGTAGTAAGGCGGATTTATCTGACTGTAACCATATGTATATGTGTGTAGAATCTACCGGTCATTTTTACCAGATACATATGTAATTGTAATAGCCATAATGCCCTCTTAACTTCTCGAATTCTTGGCGCTTTTTTTGGATAAGCTTGTTACTAAAACCATAAGATCCAAGTGCAAGATATATGAAGAAAAAATATGAAGTCCCCGGTAGCGGGAAACAAACCCAGGATACCATGAGCACGACGGAGTCACATAATTTCTTCATATTTCTTGCACTTGGATGTTAAGGCTTTATAGTGATAAGCGTATCAAAAAAAAAAAAAAAAAAAAAAAAAAACGCAAAGAAATCGAGAAGTGAAGAGGGCATTTTGGATACATACTTATCTATATTTGTGTGCTTGGGTGTATGCATGAGTACGAGAAGACGAGGAGTATCATTCGCTTTTAACTTGGTTAAGAGGTTCGGTGTAGACGCCAGCAATTTCGTCATAGCGAGTTTTTCGTTTTCTGTTTTAGAGATCCAGCCGAGTGCCATTCGTATTGAGTTTGTTCCATTGGGTCATAACTGACGTTTATATTTAGTTTATCCGCTCTCTCTCTCTCTCTCTCTCTCTCTCTCTCTCTCTCTCTCTCTCTCTCTCTGTGACGCTGTAATACCCATTACGGAGAGAGGAGCCGAAATGCGAGATGTGAGAGTTATGAAGTTTTCAATGGAAAGGTTTTTCGCCGCTTTGCACAGTCGGCTGGCTGATGGATATTGCACATTATTGCATTCTGCATCCGGCAAAAACACGCCATAGCCGTTTTCGATTCATTTTTATGTTTGTTTTGATATTTATTTAGCCAATGAATGATCATTTAAAAAAAAATCGAATCGAATGCATTAATGCGCGTAGGGTGATGGTTATAATCAAGGGTGTTGTGAATTCTCTCTTTTTTTTCTTCTTTTTTATTATTATTATAATTTTTTTTTTGAAGGGTAATTTTGTCGTGGAATCGCGAGCTTTAATGGAAATTGGGAAACAATATCTGATGGTTTTTATTCAACACCAGTTTTTCCTTTTTTTTATTTCTATTTGAATGATGATAATACGATCATTTCAATATACATGGAACCGGAAGGATTTTTGATGCAGTTCTGCTAAAATTGCCTGGATGCCATGATACTGACACTGAAGCATTTGTGCTTCTGTTGAATCTGCGCAGCAGTAATGATGACATGCGTAGAATGAGTGTCTAAAGGTGCCTTCATATCTTATTCTTCTTTCCCACAGTTATCCCTGCAATAAGGGGTCGGTTGCCTAATGCGCCTTCTCTTCCACTGCCTTCTATCAAAGGCATCATCCTCCACCAAACCTCCTCTTTCCATATCTTCCTTCACTTTAACTCGCCATCTCATTCTCTGTCTCCCTCTCGATCTTCTTCCTCTAACAAGTTCCTCCCAAGCCCTCTTCACTCCCTCCTCGTCATCCATCCTCAACACATGCCCATTGCCCATACCACCTCAATCGTGACTCTCTTATGACCTCTTTCATCTTTACTAAGCCTGCCTGCCCCTCTTATTTCGTCATTGTCCAATCTCTCAGGCAGCGATATTTCCATAATCCACCTCAGCATTCTCGTCTCTGTTCTCTCGAGCTTTAATTCCTCTAAAGGTGCCTTAATATCATTAAACATTAAATAAAGTAATGTTGCCTATTACTTTCTAACTACTTTATTTTAAAGTAAGTTTTAGTTTATATTGCAGTTACACTGAACATTTTATTTGCTGTTTTAGTGCAAATTTTGATCATTTTCATTAATGAAATTTATGAGAAAATGTAAGGGACAATTCAGTTGTTTCTTTAAGGAAGTCCCTTCAGAAATTTAGGATGCAAATAGTTGTGATCCAGCAATTGACTTTTAACCTCTTTAAGTTTCTATTTTTTTTTTTTTCTCAACAAAACAAATATTTAACCATTACGTCAGCCTGCTAATAACTTAAAGGACCACCGCTACTATTGGAGTGGAGAGAATTTGTGAGTGCACGTGTATGTAAAATAGAGAGAGAGAGAGAGAGAGAGAGAGAGAGAGAGAGAGAGAGAGAGAGAGAGAGAGAGAGATAACATCTCTTCAAGAGTGTGATAACTCAATAGCTTTATCCCGAAATCCAGCGATACAATTCCTTATGTTTTTAGTTGCTTTTCTGAAGGTTTGATTTTCTGCAAAGAATAGGCAGGGAAGATCTCCCTCGTGGCAGATAAGAGACTCCTTGTCACGGTTACGTTATGGGTTTCCCGTTCTTGAACGAGCCCCTGGGGTTCTGGCGGTTTTTTTATATTCTGCAGAATACGATAGTGATGTCACTGGAATGTGGTTGAGAAAGTTATCTCTCTCTCTCTCTCTCTCTCTCTCTCTCTCTCTCTCTCTCTCTCTCTCTCTCTCTCTCTCTCTCTCCTGATGATGTCACTGGGATGCGGATGAGAGAGACACTCTCTCTCTCTCTCTCTCTCTCTCTCTCTCTCTCTCTCTCTCTCTCTCTCTCTCTCCTGATGAACGTATTTTGCTCGATTGGTATTGTCATCCTTAATGTACTGGACCAATATACCAATGGAAAAAAAACCCTGCTGAGAGAGAGAGAGAGAGAGCAGAGAGAGCGAGGAGAGAGAGAGAGAGAGAGAGAGAGAGAGAGATTGAAATTATCAACTAGTTTTTTTGGACTAGCTAAATATATTCGTCTTTTAAAAGGTCTTGTCCTTTATGAGGTCTCGTACGAAAGTTATTTGTTCATATGAAGAGGCGAGG
>NC_087215.1:7018325-7041964 GCF_015104395.2 Macrobrachium nipponense | reverse complement strand
CTCTCACTCGTAGCCATAAACCTCCCTCGTCTTCTTCCAGATCCTTTCCCTGAGCCCTCGTTGTCTCCTTATCTTCGCCGCCTTTCAAATGAATAACAATAGATTACGCGGTCATTTACCTCACTTGGGGCATTTCAGTTTCAGCAGGACGTTATTTAGCCTGAGTGGTCCACTGTAACGGGGTTTGGGTTCGGTGACTGCGTCCTCGAGATTTTAGGAAAGATACTGTTTATCTCCTACGGAGGAAATAGATCAATATTTAAAATATTCAGTAGATGTTGGAAAAGGCTGGTAGTCAAATATAATTTGCAGATATTCTTGGTCATTCTTAAGAAATGAATTTTCACAGTTGCTTTTTTGAGTTCTTTGAGAGACCTGAATATCTGGGTGGAATACGTTACTGTCACGTAACTCTACAGTACTTGTTAACGCATTTCATCCGGTCTCTGTAAGAATATAGATAAGTTACTAATGTGGATTCATGCAATTTTTTTTATTGTGAATTTGAAATAGTAACAGAATACTATTATATGATTGTGTGTGATTGTATATATATATATATATATATATATATATATATATATATATATATATATATATATATACATGCATACACATTTATATATATACACTCATATAGTTACAATCACACATACACACACACACCACACACACGCATATATATATATATATATATATATATATATATATAATTTGGGTTCTTGTCTCGATACCGTGTGGGGCCCCTGGTAGTTTTCGTCAAAATGCTCGAGTGTCATTTGAAAAAATATGGATTTTATATATTGGTGACGTGCACACGTTCTGCTTCCATTGTATGTGCAGGAATTTTATGAATGGCTCTCAGGTGCCTCACTGGAACGGCAGTTTATTTTAGGGATACTGAGGAATATTCGTGAATACCCGATTCGTAGTCATAAAGTGTCAGATCTCACACACAACACACACACGCACACATACATACTTACATATACATACATATACTCATATACGTACAATCATGGTACGTATATATTATATACACGTAACCATGATTGTACGTATATATGAGTATATGTATGTATGTATGTAAGTATGTATGTGTGCGTGTGTGTGTGTGCTGAGATCTGAGACACTTTATGACTACGAATCGGGTATTCACGAATATTGCCTCAGTATCCCTAAATAAACTGGCCGTTCCAGTGAGGCACCTGAGAGCCATTCATAAAATTCCTGCACATACAATGGAGGCAGCAGAAACGTGTGCACGTCACCAATATATAAAACTCCATATTTTTTCAAATGAACACTCGAGCATTTTGACGAAAACTACCAGGGGCCCACACGGTATCGAGAAGAACCCCAAATATTTTTAGGCAAAGTTGAGAGAGTATGATAGGAGACTCAAGAACTCTGCAAGGAGAGAAAACCATTTGCATTATTATTATTATATTATTATATTATTATTATTATTATTATTATTATTATTATTATTATTATTATTGACCTTCATCCTTCATCCTAAAGATGATGTCAACATTATCTGAAAGATATTGAAAATATCATTTCTTACTTCTTTTCAGTCGTCAACGGCGAGTGTGACCCAAGGGCCTCTGTGAAAAAGTCCGCCTCCTTGGCCTTTCCTCTGGTTGAACTTCCAACACGAACTCCTCCTCCGCTTAGCCAGGTAAGATTGGGTCGTCAAGTCTTCAGTAAGTGTAGAATCTTACCATTAATGTGGGGTTCTACAGATGTTTGGAAGCAATACTATGTTGGAAACGCATTATTCTTTCTGTTTTCAGCAGGCACACCTGTCTCTGAGTGCTATGAAATATTAGGATACAGATATTTTTCAGAACAAGTGGGTGACTAGGGGAGGAGATGCCAATAAGTCTGGATATGGAATTGCTGTGTCAAAATCTAATTATTCCTATCAGACTTCTTGCATTTATTAATTCTCGAATCTCTTTTTGGCATATGATGAGTACGACTTTTTTGGGGCCAAGGGCAAATAAGAGCATGACTTTGTTGGGGGTGTTGGGGGGGGGGGGGGTGGGGGGTGGGGGCGGTTTTTGCATGTTAAAGAGTACGACTTTTATTCTGGCATATACGTAAATAGTACGACTTTTTTTTTGGGGGGGGGGGGCGGGAGGGTTCATATGAAGAGTACGCTTAATTTTTTTTTTTTGGAAATGGATATAAAAGTACGACTTTTTTTTAAAATATATAAAGAGTAAGATTTTTTCCTGGCAAGTAAGAGGTCGCAACTTTGGTTTTTTTTCTTTTTTTTTTTTTTTCTTTTTTTTTTTTGTACCTTATAAAGATCAAGGCATTTTTTCCGTTATAAAGAGTACGACTTTTTTTTTTGACATATAAAGATTATGACTTTTACGGGGCATTTAAAGAGCACTTAACTATTTATTTATTTATTATTAATTATTAATTAATTAGTTAATTTATTTATTTCTTTGCATATACAGAGCAAGAAAAGGTCAGTTGATTAATTGCTTCTCCTTTTCTTGGAAAGTGATAATCACAGCCTGACGTAGCTATTAATTCTAGTGACTGAATAGCCGTTTTATCTTATTGCAACTCGCTTTTGTACACATCCTACGCATCATTTCCTTGTGTCTTTGTGTCATATATATGCTCGCATCCACACTCGCATGAAATAAGACGAAGAAATATATTACAAATTTGAAAACCCAACTTTTTGAATTGAGCAGTTTTTCAATTTAGTTCCCCTCCCGTGAATGACATTTCCGTGGAATCCCTCTTGCCTTCATCGCCTCTTTTGAACAAGATGCGAATCTCCCCTCCTTCATTAACATGATGAAGATCCTCGAACATCTTCACTGTCAACAGGGATGTCTCTCTCTCTCTCGCTCTCTCTCTCTCTCTCTCTCTCTCTCTCTCTCTCTCTCTCTCTCTATATATATATATTATATATATATATATATATATATATATATATATATATATATATATATATGTTTGTGAGAGTGCGTTTGTGCCATTACTTGGAAACATACCTTCAAGGAACAAACTGTCCGTCAACAACAGGTAAAAATTTATGGAAAATTACTTTACGCACGTATAAATCAGTTCTTGGAAAACGTCATCCAATTGAAGTAAAATTAGTTTCTCTTGACGGGAGAGAGAGAGAGAGAGAGAGAGACGAGTGAGAGAGAGAGAGACGAGAAGAGAGAGAGAGAGAAGCAAGGTTGGAGACTGTTGATTTTCTTTCCATCCCCTCATCCTGATAAAAAGTTTACAAATGTTATAGTAACTGTCTAATGTGTACGTTCAGGTAATTCGATACGACATAAATACTCGTCTTTGCTAGTTTACAACGCGCGAGTGAGTGTTTACGGACTTGTAAATTTATTCCAGCATCGAGACCTAGAGAAGTAATTTGCTTTATGAAAATATAAAACCTGAAGCACCCGTTTCTATCCGGCTGGGCGAGCGACGAAGAACGTGTTTGTTCCGATATATACCAATCGCAGGACGCTTTACAAAATAATATTACGTGAAACTGATTTCAATGACGGAGATGACAAACCTCATCAAAATGATCACGGCAGATACTACGCCTCAATGGAAGCATTCGATTAATAGAATAGCAGGACATCAGTAGGAAACGATTCAGTTTATATCAATGATGACCCGGAATTCATATCCTATTGCAGCTTGATGGGAAGGAAGTCCAGTTGGCCGATTTGAATCATTTTCGCCCAATGATGAAACCGGTCAGGTTCTTGATAAGTCCTCGTGGCTGTGTGTTTGTGACTGACAGGATTTTATTGTGAATTGTAATATATACGTGAAATATTGTTGTGAATTTGTAATAGATACGTGAAATATTGTTGTAAATTTGTAATATATACGTGAAATAAAGTTGTGAATTTGCAATATATACGTGAAATAAAGTTGTGAATTTGCAATATATACGTGAAATATATAGGAACTACAGGCTGATTATTATCTTTCATCTATAAATTGGTGAAGATTCTAATGTTCCTATCTTTTTTTTTTTTTTTTTTTTTTTTTTTTTTTTTGTGAGGCACCAAAGTTTGGTGAATATGATCCATTTGAAGTGTCTGAACACCACACACACACACACACACACACACACACACACATGCACTATATTATATATTTTATATATTTATATACACATACATACATACATATAATATATGTATATGCGTGTGTGTGTGCATTATTTACTGTATACATAATAAATTTATGTATCTATGTACTAAACAATCAACCCTTGGATCAGTCAAGTTTGAAGTCATTTTGTTTTTGTTAGATATTAATCTCCCGAGGAAGAGGATTTATGGAAGCATTTTCGTTCCATCAAAAGTACTGTAAGAAATCAGTGCTGGAAAGCTTAGAGTTTGAAATGGACCATAGAATTTGGATATGAGTATATATTAGTACATATATAAAGGTATAAGCCATGAAGGCTTATACCTTTTTTTATTTAGGCATTTATCACGTTCCAAACTTTCGTGATTCAGATATACATTAGTACATATATTGCAAGAAACGTGACTAAAATATTCGTATCAATAGACATTCATGTTATTTGTATACTCTGTAATTATGCGCAAATCCGCACACTACCAAACCAGAAACCAGATTACAGATCAAAATCATCTAGGAAAAAAATATGAGTTCGTTGAAAATATGTCATCTAGAAAGTTCATATTTAAAAAGAAAAAAGTGATTTTCTATTCGTCATCCACTTTTCTTAGCGAGTCCCATTCTTTCATCCCCTTTCCCCTTTCTTTCGCAAGTCATGTTTCTCTCTCCCCTCCTTCGTTAACGGTGATGAAGTCCCGTGGCGTGGTAGTGGAAATTGGGACGGTGGGGGGATGGGGTGAAGGGAGGGGGGGAGCGTGAGCCCCTGAACCTTCTTTCCATAACGCGAGCATTAACGCAACATGTACAAAATGACAGGCAGACGAAAGAGTGTTTGTTTGTGAGTACAATTTCTTTGCTTAAATAAATTATTTTTCCGAAAGCTGGTGAGGCTGAGGCTAGATTGATTTCTTATATTCAAGAAAATATTCTTTAGGTTACTGGAAATCAATTCTTTCTGATGATAAAAGTACAAATTTCTCAAAATGTAAAGCGTTCGATGGAACTGACAATTTATAGCAAGAATCTTGATTATGAATACTTTCATTTGACTTCTTTTACTGCTTCTAAACAGTATTGCAGTGGGTATTGGAGAAAGAAAGGGTGCTGCCCATTCAGTAATCGATTTCCCTCATGGCCACAGGATATCTTGGACGTAGTCAGTAAACTGTTTGCTTAGTGATACTACAAATATTCTTAAGTGATGAAATAAAAGCAAAGGTCAAATAGATCTTAGTTTAATAAGACGCTGAGCTGATTAAGAACTCTCTTAGGGCTTACCCGAGGGATTAGGTTTTTATTTACGTTGCTAGGAACCAATTGGTCACTTAGCAACGGGACCTACAGCTTATTGTGAGATCCGAACCGTGTATAGAGAAACGAATTTCTAATCACCAGAAATACATTCTAATGATTCCGCGCTGGCTGCAGCTGCTGAGAGCGAACTCTTGCTACCAGATCGTCAGGCGAGTAGGCAACCGATTCGTCCAGCGAGGATCTATAGAAAACGTCATTGAAATAATACTGAGGCTGGTTACTTTTTGTTAACCTAAGATCAAAATCTTTAAATAGGTGTCACGACGATATCACCACCAAGAGTTTTTGAAGTAACACAAAGGAAAAAATTAAGTAAAGAGAAATATAAATCCTGGTGTCACAGTCACGTAATATGACCTGAAACTGTTAAAAGCCAAAAAAGAAAAAAACAAGTTCAGAAAGACTGACGTGGACAAATAGAGGTGCGTGTCGCTGGTGTGTTGGCCTGCGTCCATAAATAAAACCTGTAACCATGATGGATGAACCTTGGGTCGCTTTTTGTTTTGTACTGCGTCCTTCTGAAAACGGAATGTCAATACATTGCGTTTTCGTAGCCTAGTGTGCAATGCTCTTTCAACGTTTCCTATGAAATGTTTCCAGTATATCTTTTTTTTTATCCGTGAGTATTTTAGTCTGTTTAGGAAAAGGTGAAAGTTCAATCCTGTCATAAAAAAAAAAAAAAACAAAAAAAAAAAAAAAAAATCTTCCTCTTGACCAAGTTTGCACATTTCCGAGCAGAGAGGAAAGCTGCTTTCAATGCTTCGTTCCAGAGGCATAAACTTGGTCATCGTGGTTGGCGAAACTTACAGTACCTTTCGAGGTTATTGAAAAGGGGAGGGAAATATGGCGACGCCGAGAGTTTATGCAAATTGAAAGGGACCTCTGTTGTTATCAAGAGGCTTTGTGGACTCTTGGTTTATCTGTTGTGTGGATTCAGAATTGTGTTATTGCAAAGACTCTTCCCAATTTTAATACATAAGATGGAATGACAGCTATAGTAGATTCACATCAGCCGTGCTTTTGATGTTTAGGCCAGTCCCTTACGACGCTCCTGATTGGCTGTTGATAAGCCAATCACAGTGCTGGAAACTCAGTCCCTCTCGATTTCACAGAGGTAGGATGTATGTTCCACCTCTCACGAGGAATACTTTTGAAAGACGAATCCTTCAGGAGAGATGGAACACACATCCTGCCTATGTGAACTCTCTGAAGAGACTGAGCGTTTCCAGCCCTGTGATTGGCTTATCAACAGCTAATCAGGAGCGTCGTAAGGGACTGGCCTAGACATCAAATGCACGGCTGATGTGAATCTACTATACGACTTAATTCTGAGAGGTTTCTCGTAGAATGCTTTCAATTCCGGAAGAGTATATAAATTTCATTTCAGATTCCCCGAATGAGAAATGGTAGATAATTCACGTTCGTCCAAAACACGAAATCAGGCCACACTAATTAAATTTACGTAGTTATACTCTTATACCGTCAGGCTGCTGATAAGGCAATAACTTACGCAACCAGAAGGCTCTACAACTTCGCCCACATTGTGGTTGGATCCCGACACAACAATAGATTAAACAGGCGGTTTTTGTTTGTGAATATAAGCATGAGCTGTAATGGCCGTCTACTGACGTTTGTCCTTTGTTTGGGAGATTCCCCTTTGTCTCACGGAAGGAAGCTTGGATGAGCGTCTTGATGGCAGTTACTGTGCTACGGAGAGAGAGAGAGAGAGAGAACTTCCTATTAGGGTATCAAAGTCAACTCGTAGACGATGAATCACAGTACATTGAGAGAGAGAGAGAGAGAGAGAGAGAAAGAGAGTAAATTAAAACTATCTATTAGGGTATCAAAGTCAATTGGTAGAAGATAAACCTCAATACATTTTTTTTTATTGTCGATAGATATTTTGCCAATATTGCCAATATCGTTTGCTCCAAATTGTGAAGGTTTGTGAGATACATCATGAAACGGGGCGACCCATTAAAATGGAATAGGCAATAAAGTGTCTGTCATAGTCTCCATAAATTGCTCAATCTCACTTTTACTTCTCTACTTAGTTATTAAGCGATCGGCTGCTTTCATTGACGACCATCGAGGGTCATCGTTTTGATGAAGGTTGCGACATGCTGTTGCGAATCTCTTTGTCTTTATGAATTTGAATTGCCTTCTATCAGTGTCACTGGGATAATGGGCAATTTATTGAATTGCGCCTTCCAGGGGGTGGGGGGTGGGGGGTGTGTGTGTGGGGGGGGGGGGGGTGGGGGGGGGGGGGGGGGGGGGGGGGGGGCGAACCGGCGTCTGGGAGTGGAGCTCTCTTTTTTTTATATATTTTTTGTATTTACTTCAACTTTCATATTTGGTCTTCCCTAGAAAGTTGGTATTGTTGTTATGATTTGTTATATAATATAAGCATCATTAGGGATGTGTTCATACGTAATACGAGAATGGTTAGTGTATATACATATATATATATATATATATATATATATATATAATATATATATATATATATATATATATATATATATTAAAGAATGGTGTTTGTAAAGAACTCATTAGGTATTAGGAAAGTATCCTTCTTTAATTACTTTATGAGTCATTGGTATTTTGAGTACTTACTCTTTATTTATCAGTGAATTTACTGTATATGAGCTTTCTACGGACTGGGAGATCTGTAAATATCGATCTCTCTCTCTCTCTCTCTCTCTCTCTCTCTCTCTCTCTCTCTCTCTCTTTATATATATATATATATATATATATATATATATATATATATATATATATAGATATAATATATAAATATTATATATAAAGGGTGTCCATAAAGTCCTGGTGCCATTCTGAGCAATAAATAATTGTAATGGTACTGGGACTTTATGGACACCCTGCATATCATAAACAAGGACATGAAAAATCCCCATTCTCTGATGAACCCTCGGTCTTTATCGGCAAATTCAGTGGCGATTATAATCTATATTTACTTTTTCGTCGGAAGGGTGGCGGTGATATGAAACATCGAGGGGATCGGCGAGAGAGCTTGAAAAAATAAATAAATAAAAAAAAGGAAAATTTGTGACAAAGGGGAAACAAACACGAGGCGATGGATGTGAGAGAGAGAGAGAGAGAGAGAGAGAGAGAGAGAGAGAGAGAGAATCTCTCAGAGGGGAGAACTTAAGGGGAATGAGGGGAAAAGAGGTCAGGCAAGGAATACAAAACTAGGATTGGGGAGGATTTTGTCGCAGAGGTCCTGGAAGTTCGCCGACGTTTATTCTCTGGAAGTCCTTTCATTCCGTCTCCCAGGGGAAGACGCCTGGAAGCTGGACAGCAAATTTACTTTCAGTCCTTTCCAGTTAACGTCTGGAAGGAACATTACAATTGCCTGTATGGCTTCCATTAGCGAAAACTCCTTTAATGAGTGAATTTCAAAGCCTTGCTTTCAAAATGAGCTCAATTTGACGAAATATCCACGATATTTTTGAGAAATGTAACTGTATAATACGTTACTTTTCTTTTATTATATATATATATATATATATATATATATATATATATATATATATATATAATATATATAGTATATGTATGTATGTATCTATATTATATATATTGAGAAATATAAGTTTATAATACGTTACATTTGTTTATTATTGGTGTAATATATACTATATATATATATATATATATATATATATATATATATATATATATATACATATATATACTTTGTGTGTGTGTGTGTGTGGTATGTATTATATATATATATATATATATATATATATATATATATATATATATATATAGTATATGTATGTATGTATCTATATTATATATATTGAGAAATATAAGTTTATAATACGTTACATTTGTTTATTGGAGTATATATATATATATATATATATATATATATATATATATATATATATACTTGTGTGTGTGTGTGTGTGTAGTATTATTTATATATATATATATATATATATATATATATATGTATATATATATATATAAATATATATATATATATATATATATATATATATATGTATATATATATAGATATATATATATATATATCAGAAATTTTTTAGTTTCTATTTTCTAAAAGATCAAAACATTGTTCTTCTCTTTCAAAAATTGCTGACTGTCCTTTTCATACAGAGGGGTCGAGAACATTGAGGACGTCACGTACCGTCCCGGGGTTAGGACCACGGCATCTTTATTCTCCAGTCTTTTATGGGGCAATTGATGAGCGGGGCTGGACGACGGCCAAATCTAAACGCGGAGTTTATCGTCCGTAGACTATCGTTGTTGCGCGCAAATATGACAGAGATATATGGGACTCGTTGCATTTTATTACGTGGCCGGTTCTTCCATTCTGAGGCAGCTGACCCTTCTAGAAGCTTATGACGTGCTGCAGTTTGAAACTCCCAGCCACGACATGGCAGCTCAGTTGCTCCCCAGATACGGTTATGTGCAGACCGAGATATGCCGTTGGTGACGCTTACCGGGTTAAGGACTTGGGTTATCATAATTAGTAATAGCTAGAATGGATTTAGAATTACTTGATTACAAGCTACTCGAGTATATACAGAAGATTTTTACCAATTCCTGATTATTTTGATGCTGTTCATTGTACCTCCTCAGAGGCCGAGGAAGTATTTCACCTTCTCCCGTCTTCTGCCTTCTATTTCCGTCGCTCCTCTTGCTATCAATCAGGGGCTTCATGAACGGGGTGTCTCCTTCCATTCTGCTTTTCATTGTCCATTAATTTCTCCCGAATGTGGTTGGCGAAGACAGACTGAGAGAACCTCACCTCCCCACACCGTCAGGACCTTTTTGTTTTTCGTTCGTTTGGTAAAACGTGGGAAAGAAAGAGGCGACAGACGAAGAAACCTGACTTTGGAACTGTACAGGGAGACCTGGATATCAGTGGTAAGTGTGAGAGGGAGAAAGAGACATATAAATGCTGTGAAAAAAGAATCGCGTAGAGAGGATCAGAGTCGGATAACTGACCGAGAAAGGAAGTTGGAATTAGTAATAGAGAGAGAGAGAGAGAGAGAGAGCTGGAGACATCGGAGAACCAAACTTGACTGCGCGAGTGTATGGCGTACCTCGAGTATTTTACGAAAGTTGCAGACCTGTTTTGATGGTATACATTTTAACGAAGCGAGGAACGCTAACGTTTGATGTTGTTTGTCTTTTCGACTAGCAACCAGCTCCCTCAACAGGGGCATACTCAATTTTATGCAACTCGTACTAGATATAGTGTCACCCTTGTCTGATTCGAGAGTCGAACACTGGTCTACTGGTTTGCGTTTGTTTGTATGGTGTTTTTACGTTGCATGGAACGAGTGGTTATTCAGCAACAGGACCAACGTCGAGACTGAATTTCTATCACCGGAATACTGGTTTGTGAACTAAGTGCGCATGCTACAGGATTCCGAGAGAGATAGAGAGAGAGAGAGAGAGAGAGGACATCACCATTGATAAAATGCTTATAGGAAAACCTACCTTTGATCACGCAATCCTCAAACAATCCCGTAAGTCACTGCAACTGCTCAGAATTATGTGGAACCTTCATTAAGCAGAAACTCAAAGACGATACAGAAAAAGGTATGACGAGGAAAATACATCATTCAAGAGAACGTCAATGCAGTTGATTTTAAATCACGTAGGTCATGAAAAAAGGAACCAAAATGTGCGCCAAACTTCCCAAGCACCTCTGTAGCCATAACCAAAAACTTTCAGGCCAGTGGTTGAATAGGCAGGAAATGATTTGCGAAGGTCCCTTCTTGGTTCTTGGCTCATTCGGGATTATGTTGTTGGTGAAAGTGATTAATCAATTTTTTGTGAATATGGTTTTGCGCGTTTCAAATTTTCGCTATTATCGTGATGCAAATTACGACAGTGACGACCATTGTACCCGCCACTTCACGCAGGACAAGCCAGTTCATGAACAACGCGTGAAGACAAGGCAATGATTGATGCCTCCTGAATCTATAATTACTTGTGTTTGTGTGATTCTATGCGTTTATTTATATATGTATTTATTTTTTTTTTCTTTTGGTTGGGGGTGGGGTAATTTTTCAGCCAGCCATTTCTGCATGAAAAAATCCGAAATGGTAATGATTTTTCGTGCAAAAAATGGCTAGGAAATGATAGGGCACGAAAAAAACAACCTAACGTAATCTTTGGGTGTTTACTGGATACAATTTTGCCGTATTAGCTATGGAAAGGTGTCGGGTATTCTCTTACCTTTTAAGTTGTACATTTAATTTTTTTCCGGTTGCTAAGCATTTGCGTAGGTTATTTATTGAGAATAAATGTTTTGTTTTGATGTGTTTTACCGAAGGCAAATATAAACTATGTATTATGTGGGAGGTGGCTACAGTCTTCCAAAAAATAAGTTTTTTATATATAACTGCTATGCATTAGAAAGTATGTTGTATGTCGATATGACTTTCCGGAGTTGTAAGAACAAATACTTAGATAGTTTTGCTTTCATCGCTAAATGAATTACTCGTAGAAACTACCGTGAACCGTCAGTAAGCTAATGGTGTTATTGTCCTTGGAGGCTAATTTCTTTCTGAAAAAGATAATGACGTCTTTAAGGAAAGTTTCACTTGTTTTATTATGTTTTTGTTTTCGTGACGAGAAGTAGTGCCAAGTTCTTTAAACGCTTTGGTAAAATACAGTTCAGTTTATATTTTTTATTACTGGAATTAAAACTTCGTTCTTTAGATTCTAGGATAATATACGGATATCTTTATCTTTATTTGTTGCGTTTTGAGTATTTTTATGGTATAACGTTATCCAAAGCTTGCAGTTTTTATTAATAGTAAAATTCTATTAAAATGAAGTTGAGCGCATACATACGTAATGCAGTGAATTTGGACCCTTAAACTGTAGGATTACACACACATGCACACACACGCACAATATATATATCCTCAGTAAAGGGTCCGAACAGGACTGAAAGTACTTGGCTATCTCGCTTTTTCATTTTTTCCTTCGTGGCAAAAAAAAAACCTTTATATATATATATATATATATATATATATATATATATATATATATATATATATATATAATGAAATATATTGACATTCATTCTCAGCGCCTCAATGGCATGATCGGTATGGTATTGACCTGCCATCTCGGTGGCCGCGAGTTCGATTCTCGGGCATTCCATTGAGGAGTGAGATATGTGTATTTCTGATGATATAAGTTCACTCTCGGCGTGGTTCGGCAGTCACGTAAAGCCGTTGGTCCCGTTGCTGAATAACCACTGGTTCCATGCAACGTAAAAACACCAGACAAACAAACAATATATTTACATTCAGCATTATTTTGAGTGCTATCCGATCCCCCTCCCCCTCCATAGATTTCTCGTATATTTCTTCAGAAGCCCAGAAGAGGGAGGAGTGTAAGTAAGCCCAGCTAATCCCCCCAAGGGGCAAAATACCCCCGGGGAAATATCATATTCATTTCTCTCCTGTCAAGGTTGATATATGGATTGTAGTAGTGGAGTTAGTCCTTTAATTCTCTCTCTCTCTCTCTCTTCTCTCTCTCTCTCTCTCTCTCTCTCTCTCTTCTTCGCTGTAGTGTTTTTATTATGAAAAGGGAATTTGGTTAAATTTCCTTAATTACAAACAACTGCAGCTGAAATGGAAACTGACGGTAAAAGGGCTGATAGGTGTTACGGGAGGAAAACCTCGAAGCAGTTGCACTAAGAATAAATTGTGAGGAGAGTAGAAAGTCAGATGGAAGAAAGTGAATATGAAAGGAGGTACAGTTAAAGGAACGAAAGGAGTTCCAGCTAGGGACCGAAGGCACGCTGCAAAGAACCTTAAGTAATGCCTACAGTGTACCGCATGAGGTCTACTGACGACACTTACCTTGGTCTGTATTATTTTGGAGAGAGAGAGAGAGAGAGAGAGAGAGAGAGAGATGTTTTACCGAGGAAGGATTACAGGGAACTAAATCCAAGTTAGGAAAAAAAGCCAAAAAAAGCCGGAACAAAAACAGGAACGGAAAGAGTGACGCTGTCATTAGCGTCGGTTATGTTGTGGCTTCTGGTAATCCCGGTCCATTCCGCGTATCTGTGGGGAAGGGGGAGGGGGAGGGGGGAACCATTCCCTTGTGGTACGAGCGCCCATAGAGCAGAATGCTCATATGCAAGAAAACCAACAATTAATTAATAGATGAAAACTGATGGAAGAAACGAATGATATAATAACCATAGAAATGGCGCAATGAATATAAATAGATTAGAGCAAATGAAAACTGTTGGAGAAACCAATGGAATAATTACCATGACAAAAGCTCATGAATAAGTACAATTGCTGCCATATCAATGAATATTGGTTCAGAATAATTACTAGAAATGAAAGAAAGGGTTACGAGCTCACAAAAGGCGTGTTAATGCTTCCCTAGGGCATAGAAGGACCTACATTAATTACCCTGTCAAGTAGACTATTCCATAGCTGCGCTGTAAAGGGAATGAAAGACTCCTGGTGGGCCGTTACAGAGGCTGTATACTGCCTTGTTGCTACTACTGCGTAGCGTCGTAATGGTTTGGCACTACCAAGGATCCCGTGGGGGTATAGTGCTGTTGGCATTACTTAACGTTCTTCGCAGCGTACCTTCGGCCCCTAACTGCAACCACTTTCGTTCCTTTTACTGTAGCTCCTTTCATATTCTCTTTCTTCATCTTACTTTCCACCTTCTCCAAACACTTGATACATTGTGCAACTGCTTTGAGGTTTTCCTCCTGTCACACCTTTCAAACCTTTTACTGTCAATTTCCATTTCAGCGCTGAGTGACCTCATAGATCCCAGTACTTGGTCTTTGGCCTAAATTCTATATTCAACGACTTTACCAAAGAATGTCAAGTCAGTGGGTAGCCTGTCTTAACTTACGACACGAGAATGTAGGTCAGGTGTGCATCTTACGGGCTAATGATTAACTTTTCTTTATGACTTTTCTTTGATAAAATAGCTTAGATATTTTTCTTATTCTGAAATGTCATAGTTTAGTTTGCCTGAAAGAGAAGTTGCGTTGGTTAGTGTGTGGAAAATTTTATAGTAATTAGTGGAATGATAGGACGTGGGTAGATGATGTTTTTTGGTCATTATTAAAAAGCTGAAATCCGATGAAAAACAAATCGGATAAATAAAGATCTCGTAGTGAAGATGGTTGATAGCAGTGCTTACCATGCTCACTACAAGGCGATTCAGGCTTTTCCAGTGGTCAGGGATTCATTGCGAATGGTGGGGGTGAGGGGGGGGGAGACTTCAGGAGACCAGTGGTAGTCAAGACGCCAGTGATGGGTCAGGTCATAGTAGGTTACATATTTAATGATTCCTGCCACATTCCCCAAAATTGGATCCGTTATATTCCAAATGGGTTTCCAGGCTGCTTGAAAAATATACGTTGCAACGTTTTGCTGTGTTTAGTCATCCATATTTTCCCTCTCCAAAGTTTTATTTATTTATTTACTTTTTGTATTCCATGCCTAATCCGTTGCTTCGGTAAAATACGAAAGTGAGGCGACAATTTAACTAATATATGTGTCGGATTTTTTCCCAGTGTAAAACAATTTGTTTAAACATTGGAAGAAAATTCAAGTGCCTTTCTGATCCCTGTGAGGACAAAATTCTCCAGAGAAATTTCCATTTGTATTTCCCGCCAGACAGCGAATGAAGAATGGCGAAGTATATGGGATTTTGCACGGGTTCATTTATCTTATTCATTTCATTTATTGCTTTGGTCATCGCAAAACTAGATTGGAAAATCATGTTTACTTTAGAGAGGATTGTATATTATGACGTTCAAGTATTTTCTTATGAATACAAGTGAAAGATTTACTGGATATTCTGACCAGCGCCTCATACTATTAACCAGCATTGACCAAAGACTTAACATGCTTGTGAGATGTTTGCGATAAGTCAACGACTCGTGTTTATGACATGAAGTTCGTGGGTATCATGTCGTTTTGATGTAACAGCCTTTTTGACTCATTCCATGAGGTATCTTGCAAAATATATTTTAACTGTCGATCCACTATACTTGGTAAAGGTTTTTCTTTAAAATGATCATTTGTGATCAGTTTTTTCTCTTAAGCTTTCATCTCTGTGTGTGTGTGTCTGTGTGTTTTATCAGTACTTATCACATAATTGTCATAACAGGATAATGTGTCGCCATCCTGATTACGTTGCCTGAGACCCCAACAATGACATTACTTAACCACAACAATCCGGTCATTTGCCGTCCAAGTGACTTTGAATTTCGTGATAACAAGACCTCCTAACCTGAGGGTCATTTCGTTTTGGTGAGGTCACTTACCGGCCGCACTTACCGGCCGCGTAATTTCGGTATACTAATTAGGTCACTTACCGCCTGGTAATTTCCTTATAACGAGGTTCACGTAGCATTAAGGCAATTTCTCTATAACGAGGTTTCCTACCAACCGGGGAATTCCATTCGACTTTTTCAGTTGACTCTGCCGTGACATTTTTAAGTAGGCCAACTTTATCGCTTGCATATGTTACCAATTATTTTGCTCACTGTTGATTTTGAGTTACAATAGGTTGTCTGTTTGCAGTTGCTGAGGTATAGACTCTATTCTCGTTGTATTTTCTATTCTGCCTTCCTGATGAAATATAGTAAACTAGATATAACTAAAGGCATATTCTAGTACTGGTCGAAAAGCTGGTATTACCTCTGTCTTATTAGTAGCATTACTTTTTAAGCAGATGAACTTTATCGCTTGCATATGTTACCGGATATTTTGTCTTAGTAGTAATACTTTTTAAGTAGATGAACTTTATCGCTTGCATATGCTACCAGATATTTTGGTGACCGTTGATTTTGTGCTGACATATGCTTTCAGTATGCAGATTTTGAGATGTAGACTATCTTTTCGTTGTATTTTCTATTCTGCACCTAATACAATGTAATAAACTATAATTATCTTGATATAACTAAAGGCATATTCTAGCACGGGTAGAAAATGTCGTAATACTTTTAGTGTCTTATTAGTATTACTTTATTGATGTTGCTATTGTATATGTGGCGAATTATCACAAGAAAATTATGAAAAGAAAATATTTGGTAACAAAATGGGAAGGAAATATACAACAGCTTCAATAACTTAGCATCTCTTGAAAGCAAGAAGATTTGATCTCCCGGAGATAGAGAGCAGAAGTTTAATGGCTTCCAGAGGGAGGCAGATGAGAGTTTCAATGCTGGGGATGGGGATGGGGGTAGGGCCCGAGTGGCGATAGTGGGAGGAGGGGAAGGAGTAGGTAGGGGCTGGAGTAGGAGTAGGAGTAGTCAAAGGCACCGCCAGATGGGACTACTCCCAAGGCCTCTAAAAGTCCTGCCCCCTGACACTTTTAACGCCTTGCGTTCGACTCTTCGACTCTCGCCCGGAAATTGGTTCGTGCGAAGGTCTCTCTCTCTCTCTCTCTCTCTCTCTCTCTCTCTCTCTCTCTCAGTAGCAATAGCAGTACTGCTTTTTTCGTGTGTTTAATATGCAGCCCGTGTGGTGACAATTTAACCATGTTAATATTCAGTTAATTTTGTATATCACAAATGTAGTTTTCACGCTTCACATTTTAAATTGTTTCATTGTATGTGTATGTGCGTACGAATATATGTATGTATGTATATCTTATACTCAGCGTTCATGATTTTCTCGTAATGGGAAAGAAGTTTATGCTTTCATTCAGGCATTATTTGTATATTGTCACTACATATTAATTTCTTCTGGGATAATTATAACTCACCATCGTGGAATAATAATCTTCTTTATTGAACTAAGGAACCTCCGTAACGAGGCTATAATATTGTTTGACCGTCAGTAGGACTGAAGAGGGATACGGAGCAGTATCCGAAAGTCTCTCCTTGTAATTTTTTTATACATTGTACAATAATATATTTTAACACTACTGTGGCTTTTGATTGTCAATCTTCTTTATTGTTATTTACTCAGTTGTACTTTATTGTTATTTACTCTGTTGTAACAACCATCAGAGCTATAAATCCGGGGTTGTCTAAGTCAGTATGCATTTTTTTGGTCCTGGAGTTGGTTTCTGTCTTTGCGGTTCTTTGATGTGAATACTGACTTATTGTGATGAGACAGGGAATATCAGTGGTACTTTATGATGATGATGTATGTAATTATCGTCATATTATTAAGCATGATGTAATGGGGTCTGGAACGTTTTTACATTTACTAGTGTAGTATTTGAGCTCTGATATATAATCTCTGCCACATTTTCTAGTTTTTTCATAAAAGAATCAACAAAAATCCTTTTATAAGTATAAAAAAAAACCACCACGAATTCTTTAGTTCTGAGGATGTTTTTTTATCTATTAATTTAGGAACAGGGAAGACAGCGAAATTGTACACAGAACAATAAAAAAAGTTACATCAAATAAAAAATAACACCACGAATCCTTTAGTTCTGAGGATGTTTCTATTTATTTAGGAACAGAGAAGACGACGAAATTGTGCACAAAGAAATGAAAAAAAATTGCATTAAATAAAAAAAAAATTAGAATAATTAATTCTGAGGATTTATTTTTATTTATTTAGGAAAAGAGAAGACCAAGAAATTGTGCACAAAGCGATAAAAAAAGTTTCATTGAATTAAAAAAAAATATTTCGAATTCTTTAGTTTGGAAAAATACTTATTTTATTTAAGAGCAAGCAACAAAGGCCAGGTAACCGCAAGGACATAAGGTGGTCCAGCCCTGGACGATTAGATCGTGCCAGTCGCCAGAACGGGGCTGAAAGATGACATTTAACAGTTGATTGAGGTTGGAGGAAGCGTCCTTTCAAGAAAGGGAAGATTACATTGGCATCAGGGGCCATAAAGATCCCCCCGAAGGGTTCAAAGAAGGGAAGTCGTGGCCGGGCCAGTTTTATTGCGTCATGGCGTGGGTGGAATGTGAAGGGGTGGAGGGAGATCTTGACCTTAGATGAGGCTGCGATGGGGGGGAGTTGGTATTGATGAACATAGAAGTATTTGTTCTTGAGGTCTAAGCTTAACGCTTTTTCAATGGTACTCAGTATAATAACCTAATTGGCGGTGGCCACTCTGCATATGAAGGATACTAATGACGGTAATGTTAATAATGGTGTATATAGTGATCTTCACACTCGTCAGAGGCATGCTAATAAGCGTGTGGTCTTTATGGGTAGATTGGCGAAAGACGTCAGCAGCTCAGAGTAGTCTTTTAGTAAAATATTTGCTTATGCATTTTGGCCGTTTTTCACTCTCTAGACCTTTTCATTGCCTTTTTTTTTTCTTACTTTCTTCGGATGATGTGGATTTGACGAAGCCTCGTCCAGTTCGGAAGATTTATCCCGATGGTGAATGAGGGAGAATGCAAGCATGAACGCACTAAAGTTTTCTCTCTCTCTCTCTCTCTCTCTCTCTCTCTCTCTCTCTCTCTCTCTCTCTCTCTCTCATGCCACTGTAGTTTCACAATCTAAATTTAACATTACAGAGAGTAAATAATCCTCATTTATTTCAAAGCATGAAAAACTGGATGTCCTTTCCTAGCCCAGCCTCAAAAAAAAAAAAAAAAAAAAAAAAAAAAAAAAAAATGAGTATAACACCACGTAACTAGATATTCTTTCTTTGTTTCTCCAACATTCACGTCTCTCATTTCCTTTCCTCTTTCTTCACAGTCCTCATTCATTGTGCAACATGCAGGCTTCATCACTCTTGCAGAATCCTCCCAACACTTTCGTGCATTTCATTCCGCTTTCCCTCTCTTGTTGCGGGCTCAGGTTTCCCCTCTTCCCCAACCGCACCTCATTTTCCCCCTGTCCTCCTCTTCCCCTCCTCCGCCCCTCTTCCCGTGTTTATCTTGCCTCCTCCACTTCCACCGAATCACAAAGTATTAGTCGGGTGTTGCGAATGATGAGAAAACGGGCCACCATAGAGGGGGGAGGGAGGGGGAATGGAGGGAGAGAGTCTGGTCTGAGTTTGCCAAATGCCTTTCCTTCCATTTTGGATTTTGGGAAAGTTTGTGGTGTATTTCATTCTACCTTGTTTGTGTTGACTTTCTTTAGAATTTCATTTTGTGTATCGTTGGATATCAGTCTGTTGCTGTGACTTAGGGTCTCTGAGCTTCTTTGCAATTCATTTTTTGCCCTTAAACTTTTAACAAGTTGATTACTACTGGTCAGTCGAGTGCTCTTATAATTTTATATGGCTGCTTTTATGATTAACGGTTTTGATATTGAAGTCCACCGTCCTACATGTGTTGATATTATTGCTTCTATGAAACCTCCTGTTGCTGATGCCCACGAAGCAATTACGAAGACTTGAAATATACGGAGTAGTTTTGATTAGTCGTATTTTGGTCAGTGGTATGTTTATAGAACATACAGCAACATACTGTAGAATTAATATAGATATTGGTTCTTATCCGATATCTTGCTATTTGATTGAAAGTTGATTAGTACTTTATTTGTGAAGTATAGGGAGATTTATCTGACTGTAACCATATGTATATGTGTGTAGAATCTACTGGCCATTTTTACCAGATACATATGTAATTGTAATAGCCACAATGCCCTCTTAACTTCTCGAAATCTTGGCGCTTTTTTTGGATAAGCTTGTCACTACAAAGCCTTAGGATCCAAGTCCAAGAAATGTGAAGAAATGATGTCCGGTAGCGGGAAACGAACCCGAGATACCATGAGCACGACGGAGTCACATAATTTCTTCATATATCTTGCACTTGGATCTTAAGGCTTTGTAGTGACAAGCGTCTCAAAAAAAAAAAAAAAAAAAAAAAAAAAAAAAAAAAAAATGTGATGAAATCGAGAAGTTAAGAGTTAAGTGGTCATTCTGGATACATAAACATATTATCTATATTTGTGTGCTTAGGTGTATGTGTGTATGTGTAAGTGTTTACATAATAAAAATATGGAATGTTAGTCCATATATATAAAAGACTAAAACTAAAGAGGTCAACCAGATTGCTTGCAGGAATGTGATCAGACTAGAGACGCTAAAGATGACGTATACAATAAAAGTAGGCTAAGATAACATGCCGTCACCTGTAGTCATTCAATTGTTTATAAACATTAGTCCAAGCTCCCTGCTTGAGACAACTACCGCGACCTATAATTCAAACGGCCTACGTGATCTGTAGCGTGTCTCATTTGATTGTGTGTTCGTATGTAACTATGTCATCTGATAGTATGTTCATATGTTCGAGCTACTATCTGCTTCCTTCATAACTTGTAACAGAGATGTAGAACAGAGCAGAATAGAGTTAGCTATCGTCATTAGAAGACCTGTATCTCTTTACCTAAGCTTTATCATGTAGAGAGAATACGATCAAGCTATCGTTATTAGAAGACTTGTACAATCATACCTGATCTTCACCATGTAAACTAAGAATATATATATTTTTATACTTCGTGTTTTCTACAAGAACCTCCTCACCGAATCATCATGAGTTTAACACATCGTCGTCATAAACAAGAAGATAATCCGCCCGACTTCGTAAGTGATCTACAAACCCCAAGACACTCCATTGAAGATGGAGTGGCAATACCAACCGACTTAGCGTAAGATTATCGCAAGTCTAACATTACCTCATAGGGCGCCTTATCATACAAGGCATAAGCCCTAAAAGTGGTGGCAAGCGTACCAGAAGGACTCTACAACTTCTCCGAAGAAAAATCAGAATAATGAAGTATCATATAAGAACTCTTCAATGACGACGAAAGCAGCAGATTCTTCAAGCAACCTAGTATCATCGTTTAGTGAATAACTTCAAGAAACAAAACCGACGTGTCCTTTTTCTACGGCAACGCAAGCTTCGTCTCTCATTAGAATCATTCAAGAAAACATCGTTAGTGAGCGTTTCCGGCACTTCAAGAAACAAACCGAACGCGTCTGCAGCATCGGATCTTTCAATGGCTCGAATCATCGAAACAAACGCGCACGGGGGAAAACTGAAGCCAAACCAGGTCATCCGCTAAATAGAGAAGGAGGACCAAGGCCGTGTGGTCGTTTTATCGGAACACGTGACTTTCCACAAAAAGCAAGCTAAGTATAAAATTTTTTATTCAATTGGAGTAACTTTGAGTGTTTCCTTTACAGGTCGAATTTCGTTATTCCAGTGGCTGAAGTTACGAGACATTCTTAATCTTACTTTTTTACAGAAATTATCTACATCATTGAGATTTCGCTACTGCGAATTTTTTATCTTTGAGTGTCTGTTTTCCAGAAGTTCTACTGAAATATCATAAATCATATACTATGTTAATTTTATCATTTTGGGTTTTGGGTGATTATTAATCCCTTACGTAACAAATCATATTAAACAGTGAATATGCGTTTACGCAGTGGACGTCTGTATTTATACAGATGCATGGATAGGGTCGTTAAGCACCGTAGTGATTAGAAAAAACACACAAAAAACAAGTGGACACCCGTACAAATCTAGATAAATTAGAGGTAACACTATTTCGGGTTATGACAATAAATGCTCCTTTGCAAAGTCCCGATCGCAGTTTTAGCCTTGAGTTTTTTGAGTTACATAAAATATCGAACCTCAATGACTCAACTTAACTTTTAAAATATGGCTGGATTGCAAGGAATAACATGTCTGTAAAAAACTTTCATCAGGCTAAATGCGCTGACCAGGATCCCTCACTATTTCAAATTTTAGCAAAGAATGAAGTAAACAACAGCAAGTACAAACAATTAATATTGAATGTAGTAGAAATAACTTGTCTTAATAGTAATCGCTCAATTCCTATAGTTTGTCATTCATATGTTCGTTGCTTTACACGTAACCAACAACAGAATGCTAAAAACACACAATACGTTGCCGATGGTAATAAAGAGAAGGATCCTAATTATTACAAAAAGAAATATGTAAACAGTAGCCCTTTCAGAAACAAACAAATCGTGCTTAAGCACTTGGGTACTATGTCATCCAGTCAAGCGGTCAAGGTCAGTTAAAACTGCCGAGTGTAGCAAGCAAAGCACATTCCTGGTCTGGTCTAAATGGCTCTCTCCTCTCCCCTGTATTTGGATGTTGTCTGAATTTACTTTGCCCTTGTGACAAGTATAATTTCACTTGCAGGCTGATTAATGGAACCTGTTACAGTATCCTGCAGTACGAGAATTTCACATCACAACTTCAAAAAAATCGTTCGTCGCTGCGGACGACGGCAGTCGAGTAACAACTGCCTACAATGTGAAAGGAATAAGCACCATCATGGACTTCTTCGACCGACACCGTATCTCGTCGTTAATCTCGTTTTAATGCGGAACGCTCCGGCGGCTGTCGGAATCGACTACAAAAGGGACATACTTCCGACAAATTACGACCCGAAGGATATTCAACTCTACTTTGCTGGCGAAGGACTCATGCTGGGATGGTTTTATTCATCGCGAACGTAATCGTGTAGCTTAGGATGCAGAGAATAAGTATGAGCGCAAAATAGAACGTTGGACCCGCCCAGGGAAAATTTTCCCCTTGTTTTAACCTGTGAAATTGGCCGTTTCATTTGGCTATAGGTGGTTGTCTGGAACTGTGTAATGGACGAAAAGTGGTTCGAAAGCTAGTTAAATGTGAAGTAGTATAACCTCGGTCGGATCTATCGTATCCATATATATAAAGTATCATGATCATCTATATATAAATGATCATAAATAACAGAGTCGAAATATATCTTTGCGTGTACGCAATAGGAATCTATTATATAAATGATCATAAATAACAGAATCTAAATATATCTTTGCGTGTACGCAATAGGAATCTATTTAAAGTGCACATATATTAATCATAATTATATGAATCCATATACATATGTATAACAAATCAGGTAGCCTATAATCAATCTGTTACCTTTTATCTTCCCACAATATCTGCAGTTATATATGAGTTAGTATATGGATTAATGAATCAGATATATAACATTTAGCATAAAAATCAACGAATCAAATCAGCATAAACATTAATAATGTTATCAATTCATATATGAAATTTTTTATCAGTTAAAAATATGATTTTTTATCATGTTAATATTCATTCTATGCAATTATCAGAGTACATTAGTATTTTCTGTAGCATATGTATCTTAATGAAATGAAGTGAAAAACTGTATCATTATATATCACGTGAT
>NC_087215.1:7004931-7017825 GCF_015104395.2 Macrobrachium nipponense | reverse complement strand
CCTCGCCTCTTCATATGAACAATAACTTTCATTCGAGATTAAAAAAAAAAAAAAAAAAAAAAACCTTTAAAGATGAATAAATCAGCAAGTCCAAAAAACTAGCTATAATTTCAACTCTCTCTCTCTCTCAATCTCCTCTCTCTCTCTCTCTCTCTCTCTCTCAGTAGGGTCTTTTTGTCATGGTATATTGATCCAGTTTATTAAGGACGACAATACCACTCGAGCAAAATACGTTCATCAGAGAGAGAGAGAGAGAGAGAGAGAGAGAGAGAGAGATCTTTCTCAACCGCATTCCAGTGACATCACTATCGTATTCCGCAGAATTATATAAAAAAAAACCGCCAGAACCCCAGGGGCTCGTTCAGAACGGGAAATCCCATCACGTAACCGTGACAAGGAGTCTCTTATCTGCCACGAGGGTAGATCTTCCCTGCGTATTCTCTGGAGAAAATCAAACCTTCAGAAAAGCAACGAAAAACATAAGGAATTGTATCGCTGGATTTCGGCATAAAGTTATTGTGTTATCGAAACTCTTGAAGAGAAGATATTCTCTCTCCTCCTCTCTCTCTCTCTCTCTCTTCTCTCTCTCTCTCTCTTACATACACGACCACTCACAAATTCACTCCACTCCATAGTAGCTGTGGTAATTTAAGTCACTAGACGTAATGGTTAAATATTTGTATTCTTGAGAAAAATTTAAGATGAAAGGGCACTCACACATACAAACATACACATATTCACCGGAAAAAGAGAGAATAACCCGTGAAATCCAAAAAGACTAAAAAATAATCTAAAATAAAATTCCAAAAAAATACTAATAGAAACTTTAGAGACAGGTTAAAGGTCAATTGTTGGATCGCACGTATTTGCACCCTAAATTTCTGAAGGGATTTCTTTAAAGAAAGTCAATTGAATTTTCCCTTATTGCTTCTCAGAATTTAAAGAAAATAATCTATATTTACATTAAAACAGCAAATAAAATGCTCAGTGTATCTCCAATATAACTCAAACTTACTTTGGAGGAAGGTAAAGCTTGAGAGAAACAGAGACGAGAATGCTGAGGTGGATTATGGGAATATCGCTGCCGGAGAGATTGGACAATGACGAAATAAGAGGAGCAGGCTTAGTAAAGATGACAGAGGTCATAAGAGAGTCACAATTGAGGTGGTAAAGGCAATGGGCATGTGTTGAGGACGGATGATGAGGAGGGAATGAAGAGGCTTGGGAGGAACCTGTTAGAGGAAGAAGATCGAGAGGGAGACAGAGAATGAGATGCGAGTTAAAGTGAAGGAAGATATGGAGAGAAGAGGTTAGGTGGAGGATGCTGCCTTTGATAGAAGGCAGTGGAGGAGGAGAAGCCGCATCGGGTAACCCGACGACCCCTTCACGTAGGGATAACTGTGGGAAGAAGAAGATATGAAGGCACCTTTAGACATCATTCTAAGATGACATCATTACTGGTGCGCAGATTCAACAGAAGCACAAAAACTGCTTCAGTGTCGGTATCAATGACATCCAGGCAATTTTAGAAGAACTGCCATCAAAAATCCTTCCGGTTCCATGTATATTAAAATGTTTGTATTATCATCAGTCAAATCAAAATTTATAAAAAAGAGGAAAAATTGGTGTTGAGTAAAAACCATCGGACATTGTTTCCCAATTTCCATTAAAGCTCTCGCTTCAACGTCAAAATTAACCTTCAAAACGAGAGAGAGAGAGAGAGAGAGAGAGAGAGAGAGAGAGAGAGAGAGAGAGAGAGAGAGAGAGAGAATTCACAACACCCTTGATTACAACCCTCACCCTACGCGCATTAATGCATTCGATTCGAAATAAAAAAAAATATCATTCATTGGCTAAACAAAAATCAAAACAAACATAAAAATGAATCGAAAACGGCTATGGCGTGTTTTTGCCGGATGCAGAAATGCAATAATGTGCAATATCCATCATCCAACCGACTGTGCAAAGCGCGAAAAAACCTTTCCATTGAAACATCCTAACTCTCACATCCCGCATTTCGGCTCCTCTCTCCGTAATGGGTATTACAGCGTCACAGAGAGAGAGAGAGAGAGAGAGAGAGAGAGAGAGAGAGAGAGAGAGAGAGAAGTGGGGGATAAACTAAATATTAAACGTCGTCTAAGACCCAACAGAACAAACTCAATACGAATGTCACTCGGCTTGATCTCGAAAACAGAAACGAAAAACTCGCTTTGACGAAATTGCTGGCGTCTACAGCGAACCTCTTTACCAAGTTAAAAGCGAATGATACTCTTCGCCTTCTCGTACGCGTGTACATACTCGCATACACTTAAGCAAACACATATATATGTGTATGATCCAAAATGACCTCTGAACTTCTCGATTTCTTCAGGTGTTTTTTTATTTTATTTATTTTTTTTTTTTTATACGCTTGTCACTACAAAGCCATTAAGATCCAAGTGCAAGAAATATGAAGAAATTA
Source organism: Macrobrachium nipponense (assembly GCF_015104395.2). NCBI lineage: Eukaryota > Metazoa > Arthropoda > Malacostraca > Decapoda > Palaemonidae > Macrobrachium > Macrobrachium nipponense. The sequence goes on along the minus strand of NC_087215.1, from coordinate 7,015,364 downwards.
TGGAATCCGTCGTGCTCATGGTATCACGGGTTCGTTTCCCGCTACCGGACATCATCATTTTTTCATATATCTTGCACTAGGATCCTAAGGTTTTGTAGTGACAAGCTTATCCAAAAAAAGCGCCAAGAATTCGAGAAGTTAAGAGAGCATTGTGGCAATTACAATTACATATGTATCTGGTAAAAATGGCCAGTAGATTCTACAAACATATACATATGGTTACAGTCAGATAAATCCGCCTATACTTCACAAATAAAGTACTATTCAACTTTCAATCAAATAGCAAGATATCGGATAAGAACCAATATCTATATTAATTCTACAGTATGTTGCTCTATGTTGTTCTGGTAACATACCATTGGCCAAGGAAATACGATTAATCAAAACTCCTCCTTATATATTTCAAGTCTTCGTAATTGCTTCGTGGGCATCAGCAACAGGAGGTTTCATAGAAGCAATAATATCAACACATGTAGGACGGTGGACTTCAATATCAAAAACGTTAATCATAAAAGCAGCCATATAAAATTATAAGAGCACTCGACGGACCAGTAGTAATCAACTTGTTAAAAGTTTAAGGGCAAGAAATGAATTGCAAAGAAGCTCAGAGACCCTAAGTCACAGCAAAAGACTGATAACCAACGATACAAAAAATGAAATTCTAAATAAAGTCGACACTAACAAGGTAGAATGAAATACACCACAAACTTTCCCAAAACCCAAAATGCAAGGAAAGGCATTTGGCAAACTCAGACCAGACTCTCTCTCCCTCCCTCCCCCCTCCATCCCTCCTCTGTGGTGACCCGTTTTCTCATCATTTGCAACACCCGACTAATACTTTGTGATTCGGTGGAAGTGGAGGAGGCAAGATAAACACGGGAAGAGGGGCGGAGGAGGGGAAGAGGAGGACAGGGGGAAAATGAGGTGCGGTTGGGGAAGAGGGGAAACCGTAGCCCACAACAAGAGAGGGAAAGCGGAATGAAATGCACGAAAGTGTTGGGAGGATTCTGCAAGAGTGATGATGCCTGCATGCTGCACCATGAATGTGGACTGTGAAGAAAGAGGAAAGGAAATGAGAGACGTGATTGTTGGAAAAACAAAGAAAATATATCTAGATAAGTGGTGTAATACTAATTTTTTTTTTTTGAGGCTGGGCTAGAAAAGGACATCCAGTTTTTCATACTTTGAAATAAATGAGGATTGTTTACTCTCTGTAATGCTAAATTCACATTGTGAAATTACAGTAGTATGAGGATCGTTTATTCTCTACAATGTTCAACTTGGATCGTGAAATGACAGTAGCTTTACCCCATGATGTCCACTCATCCCAATCACTCAATACCTGAGGAACAATTATAAAGGTAACTAGTTAGCATGATATGCAAATCGAACCTGTTACTAGCAGTTGCACCTTTTGCAATAAAAAAAATAAAAAAGGGATTGCTTCCCACATTAATCAACGTTTTCTTCCTACATTCTCAAAGTAAACATCACATAAAATGTAACGTATTTTTACCACCCGTCTTGATCTTATTCCGTCAAATATCAAACTACATTCTTTGCAAATCTACCCTCGGTAATTTGTTGTGTGTGTGTGTGTGTGTGTGTGTGTGTGAGAGAGAGAGAGAGAGAGAGAGAGAGACTTTAGTGCGTTCATGCTTGCATTCACCCTCATTCACCATCGGGATTAAATCTTCCGGAAGAGTCACCTTCCCCTTCAGTAGCTTTCTTTCTCCCCTTTCTTTCCTTCTTCCCTCATTCTTAATCATCAGCATACCCTCAATATTCACAGCCTTTCATGATCCCCTCAGCCCTTCCTTACTCAATCGCCAACCTTCCAAAGTTTAGAACGAAATGCAAGCACTGAAAGCCGTTGACACTATCATCTTCATCAAAAGGAGAGAAAAAAACACGAAATCTTGGAATCGCAACTTTTGTTTGTTTGTTTGTTTGTATGGTGTTTTGACGTTGCATGGAACCAGTGGTTATTCAGCAACGGGATCAACGGCTTTACGTGACTTCCGAACCACGTCGAGAGTGAATTTCTGTCACCAGAAATACACATCTCTAACACCTCAGTGGAATGCCCGAGAATCAAACTCGCTACTGAGGCGCCCAATCGTAACTTTTAGAGCATAAAAAACTTGGAAAAATAATCCAGTATGTCGCTCCCACCAGCAAATTATCCCGCCAAGGTATTTTGAATTGAATCGAATTGAAGACAGTTCTTTCTGCGCTGAAACGTTAATTGGCAGTAAAAGGTTTGAAAGGCGGAACAGGAGGGAAAACCTCGCACTTTTACTGAGACAAATCTAAAAAAAAGTGAGTCTTATTTCCGGACGTATTAAAAAATTTATTTCAACAAGAAATTAGAAATGTCTGCTTACTTTTGTTTATACGTCCCTTTGTCTTTTGTCAGTTTCATACACGAGATTCGCATGAAAATTCATGGGAACGGACGAGGCTTTGTCAAATCCATACCATCCGAAGAAAGCAAGAAGAAAAGGGCAATGAAAAGGTCAAGACTAGAGAGTGGAAAACATCCAAAATGCATAAACAAGTATTTACTAAAATACCGAGCTGCTGACGTCTTGCGCCAATCTACCAATAAAGACCACACGTTTATTAGCATGGCTCTGATGAGAGTGAAGATCACTACATACACCATTATTAACATTACTGCCATTAGTATCCTTCATATGGAGAGTGACACCACCGCCAATTAGGTTATTATACTAAGAGTACCATTGAAAAGGCGTTGCTTTAGAGCCTCAAGTACAAATACTGTTAGTTTGCATCAATGACCATTTCCCCCTCCCCAGCCTCATCTAAGGTCAAGACCCCTTATCCCCCGATCCCGCCCCACCCATGCCATGACGCAATAATACATGCCCGGCCACGACTTCCCTTCTTTGAACCCTTCGGGAGGATCTTTATGGCCCCTGATGCCAATGTAATCTCCCATCTCTTGAAAGGACGCTTCCTCCAACCTCAATCAGCTATTAAATGTCGTCTTTCAGCTCCGTTCTGGCCACTGGCACCATCAAATCGTCCAGGGCCGACCACCTTATGTCCTCGCGGTTTCTTGGCCTTTGTTGCTTGCTCCTTGAAAAAAAAAAAAAAAAAAAAAAAAATATATATATATATATATATATATATATATATATATATATATATATATATATATATATATATATATATATATATATATATATATATATATATATATATATATATATATATATCCACAACTAAAGGATTCGAAATATGTTTTTTTTTTATTTAATGCAACTTTTTCATTGCTTTCTGCACAATTTCGTGGTCTTCTCTGTTCCTAAATTAATAATAAAAAAAATCCTCAGAACTAAAGGATTCTAATCTTTTTTTTATTTAAAGCAACTTTTTTCATTGTTTTGTGCACAACTTCGTCGTCTTCTCTGTTCCTAAATGAATAAAAAAAATCCTCTGAACTAAATGACTCAATGTGTTTTTTTTTCTAATACTTAAAAAAAGGATTTTTTTATCCTTTTATGCTAAAACTAGAAAATGTGACATAGATTATATATCAGAGCTCGAATACGACACTAGTAAATGTAAAAATGTTCCAGACTCCATTACGTCATGCTGATAAGTATGAAGATAATTACATACATCATCGTCCTATGTACCACTGACATTACCCTGCGCCATAACAATAATCAGTATCACTTCAGAGAACCGCAAAAACAGAAACCAACTCCAAGACCCACAAAGGCATATTGACTTCGGATCCGGAGTTGTTAAAACAGATATTAATAACATTAAAGGAGATTATTACTTCATGATGGTGAGTTATAATTACACCAGAAAGGAAACAATGGTAGTGACAATATAAAAATAATGCCTGTATGAAGGAATAACGAGATTTGCATACATAAAGACATACGCAAATACACAAGGCGTTAAAAGTGTCAGGGGGCAGGACTTTTAGAGGCCTTGGGATTAGTCCCATCTGACGGCGCCTTTGACTACTCCTACTCCAGCCCCTACCCCTACTCCTCCTCCCACTATCGCCACTCGGGCCCTACCCCCATCCCCAACATTGAAACTCTTATCTGCCTCCCTCTGGAAGCCATTAAACTTTTGCTCTCTATCTCAGGGAGACAAAATCTTCTCGCTTTCGAGAGATGTTATGTTATTGAAGCTGTTGTATATTTCCTTCACATTTTGTTACCAAATACTTTCTTTTCATAATTTTCTTGTGGTCATTCGCCACATATACGATAGCAACATCAACAAAGTAATAATAATAAGATACTAGAAGTATTATAGAAGTATTACGTACCACCTTTTCTACCAGTACTAGAATATACCTTTAGTTATATTAAGATAATTATAGTTTACTATATTATAGTGGGTGCACAGAATAGAAAATACAATGAGAAGATAGTCTACATCTCAAAATCTGCAAACTGAAAGCAGATGTCAGCACAAAATCAACAGTCACCAAAATATCTGGTAGCATATGCAAGCGATAAAGTTCATCTACTTATAAAGTAATAATACCAAGACAAAATATCCGGTAACATATGCAAGCGATAAAGTTCATCTACTTAAAAAGTAATGCTACTAATAAGACAATAGAAGTAATACCAGCTTTTCGACCAGTACTAGAATATGCCTTTAGTTATATCTAGTTTACAATTATTTATCAGGAAGGCATAATAGAAAATACAACGAGAATATAGTCTACACCTCAGCAACTGCAAATAGACAACATATGGCAACTCAAAATCAACAATGAACAAAATAATTGGTAACATATGCAAGCGATAAAGTTTACCTACTTAAAAATGTTTACGGCTGAGTCAACTGAAAAAGTCGAATGGAATTCCCCGGTTGGTAGGAAACCTCGTTATAGAGAAATTGCCTTAATGCTACGTGAACCTCGTTATAAGGAAATTACCAGGCAGTAAGTGACCTCATTAGTATACCGAAATTACCCGGCCGGTAAGTGACCTCACCAAAACGAACCTCATGCTAAGTGGGCTTGTTATCACGAAATTCGAAGTCACTTGGACGGTAAATGACCTGATTGTTGTGGTTAAGTAATGTCATTGTTGGGGTTTCAGGCAACGGAATCAAGATGGCGACACATTATCCTGTTATGATAATTATGTGATAAGTACTGATAAAACACACATACACACTCACACACACACACACAGACACACACACACACCCTGAGATGAAAGCTTAAGAGAAAAAACTGATCACAAATGATCATTTTAAAGAAAAACCTTTACCAAGTATAGTGGATCGACAGTTAAAATATATTTTGCAAGATACCTCATGGAATGAGTCAAAAAGGCTGTTACATCAAAACGACATGATACCCACGAACTTCATGTCATAAAAACGAGTCGTTGACTTATCGCGAACATCTCACAAGCATGTTAAGTCTTTGGTCAATGCTGGGTAATCGTGTGAGGCGCTGGTAAGAATATCCAGTAAATCTTTCACTTGTATTCGTAAGAAAATACTTGAACTTCATAATATACAATCCTCTCTGAAGTAAACATGATTTTCCAATCTAGTTTTGTGATGACCAAAACAATAAATGAAATGAATATGAATGAATGAACTCGTGCAAAATCCCATATACTTCGCCATTCATCATTCGCTGTCCGGGAAATACAAATGGAAATTTCTCTGGAGAATTTTGTCATCACAGGGATCAGAAAGGCACTTGAATTTTCTTCCAATGTTTAAACAAATTGTTTTACACTGGAAAAAAAATCCGACACATATATTAGTTAAATTGTTGCCTCACTTTCGTATTTTACGAAGCAACGGATTAGGCATGGAATACAAAAAGTAAATAAATAAATAAAAATTTGGAGAGGGGAAATATGGATGACTAAACACAGCAAACCGTTGCAACGTATATTTTTCAAACAGCCTGGAAACCCATTTGGAATATAACGGATCCAATTTTGGGGAATGTGGCAGGAATCATTAAATATGTAACCTACTATGACCTGACCCATCACTGGCGTCTTGACTACCACTGGTCTCCTGAAGTCTCCCCCCCCCCCCACCCCCACCATTCGCAATGAATCCCTGACCACTGGAAAAGCCTGAATCGCCTTGTAGTGAGCATGGTAAGCACTGCTATCAACCGTCTTCACTACGAGATCTTTATTTATCTGATTTGTTTTTCATCGGATTTCAGCTTTTTAATAATGACCAAACAACATCATTTACCCACGTCCTAGCATTCCACTAATTACTAAGAAATTTTCCACACACTAGCCAACGCAACTTTTCTTTCAGGCAAACTAAATTATGACATTTCAAAATAAGAAAAATATTGAAGTTAACTATTTTATCCTGGAAAAGCCATAAAGAAAAGTTAATCATTAGCCCGTAAGATGCACAGCTGACCTACATTCTCGTGTCGTAAGTTAAGACAGGCTACCCACTCACTTGACATTCTTTGGTAAAGTCGTTGAATATAGAATTTAGGCCAAAGACCAAGTACTGGGGCCTATGTGGTCATTCAGCGCTGAAATGGAAATTGACAGTAAAAGGTTTGAAAGGTGTAACAAGGAGGAAAACCTCAAAGCAGTTGCACAATGTACCAAGTGTTAGGAGAGGGTGGAGAGTAAGATGAAGAAAGAGAATATGAAAGGAGGTACAGTAAAAGGAACGAAAGTGGTTGCAGCTAGGGGCCGAAGGTACGCTGCAAAGAAAGTTAAGTAATGCCAACAGTGCACCGCATGAGGTCCACTGACGGCACTGTCCCCCTACGGGATCCGTGGTAGTGCCAAACATTACGACGCTACACAGTAGTACCAACAGAGCAGCGCATAGCCTCTGTAACGGTCCACCAGGGGTCTTTCATTCCCTTTACAGCGCAACTATGGTATAGTCTACTTGACAGGGTAATTAATGTAGGTTCTTCTATGCATTAACACGCCTTTTGTGAGCTCGTAACACTTTCTATCATTTCTTGTAATTATTCTGAACCAATATTCATTAATATGGCAGAAATTGTATTTAATCATGCGCTTTTGTCATGGTTAATATTCCATTAATTTTTCTAACAGTTTTCATTTGTTACTTATCTATTTATATTCATTACGCTATTTCTATGATTATTATATCATTCGTTTCTTCCACCAGTTTATATTTGTTTATTAATTTTTTTTCTCGCATATGAGCATTCTGTTCTATGGGCGCTCGTTTCACAAGTGAATGGTACAGCAGCCCCCCCCCCCTCCCCACCCCCCCCCCCCTCCTCTCCAGAGAGAGATGCGGAATGGACCGGGATTACCAGAACCCACAACATATACGACACTAATGACAACGTCACACTTTCCGTTCCTGTTTTAGTTCCGGATTTTTTGGGGGCTTTTTTTCCTAACTTGGATTTAGTTCCCTGTAATCCGTCCTCGGTAAAAGCCTCTCTCTCTCTCTCTCTCTCTCTCGCTCTCTCTCTCCAAAATAATGCAGACCAAGTTAAAAGACGGAACGTTACGGGATTACTCTAGGCTAGACTTAGCCCACAATATCCCGGGAAAATAAATGGAGAAGAGGAACGCGGAACGGAATGGCAACAGCCTTCATAAAACCACGGAGTTGGCCTTTAATGGAAAGAACACTGAACGGAGGGGATACAAGGGATAGCTTGTTCATCAGACCGCCTCATTCCACGTTCCCCGTTAGGGGGTTATGTCGTCAGTGGCCCTCATGCGGTGCACTGTAGGCATGACTTTAGGTTCTTTGCAGCGTGCATTCGGCCCCTAGCTGCAACCTCTTTCGTTCCTTTTAATGTACCTCCTTTCATATTCTCTTCCGTCCATCTTACTTTCCACCCTCTCCTAACAAATTATTCATAGTGCAACTGCTTCGCGGTTTTCCTCCCGTTGTACCTATCAACCCTTTTACTATCAGTTTCCATGTCAGCGCTGAATGGCCTCATAGGTCCCAGTGCTTGGCCCTTGGCCTAAATTCCATAATCAATCCAAATTCAACTCGTTTCATGCTACATGTCGCAGACAAGGCACAACGATCAAGTTTTAATGGTGCAGTTGTTTGTAATTAAGGAAATTTAACCAAATTCCCTTTTCACAATAAAAACATAATTTACAAAACTTTTCATAAAAATTTCTAGTCTTTTGTAACGATTAAAAGCATAGGTTTTATAGATTTTTAATATGAATTATTTCAAAACGAACGTCGCTAAATGATGATTTACTTTGTGACCTACGTACGTCCATACACATCTGCAAATATACAAATGGCAAACTAAGGAAATATGCATAAAAAGGAGATAATATAACCTAAACGAAATAGAAATAAATAAGCAACGTCTCGATGTTCTACGCAGATCTCAAAACCGATGAGCCTTATTTGCGAACGATAGACATTTTCACTCTGTCGTTTCTACAACTGGTAAAATCAAACGAAAACGTGAAAATAGAGAAGCGAACAAAATAGGAAAACACTACAGCGAATAAGAGAGAGAGAGAGAGAGAGAGAGAGAGAGAGAGAGAGAGAGAATAAACTCTTATACTACAATCCATATATCAACCCTGACGGGAGAAAAATGAATATGACATTTCCCCGGGGGCATTTTGCCCCGCGGGGGATCAGCTGGGCTTACATACACTCCTCCCTCTTCTGGGCTTCTGAAGAAATATACGGGAGCTATCAAGGCGGTGGTGGGGGGTGGGGTGGGGGTGCGGGTGGGATTGGATAACACTTAAAATAATGCTGAATATTAATATATTGTTCGTTTGTATGGCGTTTTTTACGTTGCATGGAACCCAGTGGTTATTCAGCACCGGACCAACGGCTTTACATGACTTCCGAACCACGCCGAGAGTGAACTTCTATCACCAGAAATACACATCTCTCACTCCTCAATAGAATGCCCGGCAATCGAAACTCTCGGCCACCGAGGAGGCAGGTCAATACCATACCGATCACGCCATTGAGGCTCTGAGAATGAATGTTAATACACTTCATTATATATATGATGTATGTATGTATGTATGTATATATATATATATATATATATACTATATATATATATATATATATATATATATATATATATATATGCATGTGTGTGTGTGTGTGTAATCCTACAGTTTAGGGGTCCAAATTCACTGCATTACGTATGTATGGGCTAGGCGTCATTTGACAGAAATTTTCTACTAATAAAAACGGCAAGCTTTGGATAACGTTATACCATAAAAATACTCAAAACGCAGCAATTAAAGATAAAAGCTTTAAAGTTCAATTAACCGATCCGTATTTTAACCCAGAAGCTAATGGAACGAAGTTCTAATTCCAGTAATAAAAAATATAAATTGAATTGTATTTTAACAAAGCGGGGATAACAGTTAATAAGATATTTAGATAGTTTATAAGCAATTGATCCTACAGTACTAATAATTGGGCGCCCCATAGGTTTGTTTTCCTTATGAGTTTTGACTAGGGCCATATAAATAAGGTAATGAGGGACACATTACAGTTAGCTTACACAAAAGTTCTTTTTATCTTTAAGAATTTGTTTGATATTGATATTAAAGTTTTTTTATTACTTGGTCCATTAAGTTATGTATTTGTGATTGCAGATTTATTTTTAATGGAGAATATTACCAACAAATATTTGGTATGGCCATGGGTAACCCTTTATCACCTCTCCTTTCAAACTTATATATGGGAATTTTTTTGAGAGAATAAACCACCTCCCGAACTGATCACAATTATCCCCTTAAAATGGTACCGATAATGTCGATGATATCTTAGTAGTCTCTTACCTGGTGGTATCGATGTAAATGATTTACTGTCTAAATTGAATAATTTAGTGCCATCCATAAAATTCACTGTTGAAATTGAAAATAACAATGTCATCCCTTTCCTAGATGTATTAATACATAGAGAATCTTTCCAATGCAAATTCGATATTTATAGAAAACCCACAAATAATTTAACATATGACATTTTTATTCTGGCCACCATCTTAATATTAAAATTTCAATTTTTTCTTCTATGTTTCCTACGCGCTTTGCGTATCACGAGTCCACAATAATCTGGACCAAGAAATAGAATACATAAAAAAGATAGGAAACGATCTCTGCTAACAACCTCATTTAATTGATTTATGTTATCAAAAAGCTCACAACAAGTTTTATAATGTTGCTATTAATGAAAAAGAAATGCCTAAAAATGTACTTAGCCTACCTTATTTTCGGGGATTTGAAACCATAAAATCAATATTTAAATCGTTTAATGTTAATGTAGTGTTCTCTTATAACAATACCATTAAAGATATGCTAATTAAGAATAGTCAAGTAACAAATAACACCATTTACAAAATTCCTTGTAAGGATTGCCCTTCGTTTTACGTTGGTCAGTCAAGTAAAAATTTATGTGTA
>NC_087215.1:6971580-6999431 GCF_015104395.2 Macrobrachium nipponense | reverse complement strand
GGTCAGTGCAACTCTGCCAGAACAAAGAATGCAAAGGTAAATACTGTCATTAATGTTTGGAACTATTTTTAGACTTGAGTTGCAGCTAGGTCAGTACATTCTTGCATGATCAGGTTGTAGTTTTTGCGTACACATACATTTATAATATAATGTGTGCATGTATAAGAAATTAGAAAAAAAAGACTAATCATGGTCCAATCCAATGAACGGCTCAAAACATTCAATTTACGAGGGAAATTATCTCTACAATTTTCTAAAGACCCTTAACTAGTTTAGGTCCCTTCTGTGGGGACAGATTACACCGAGGCGCCGCTGGAAACAGTCTCTCTCTCTCTCTCTCTCTCTCTCTCTCTCTCTCTCTCTCTCTCTCTCTCTCAATTGAAATCAGCTATAAACAGCCTTAAGCAACTTGAGCAATAGGAAGAGATTAAGGGAGGGAGGGAATGAATTTCAATTGACCTTATAGATATTATCGACAAAATTAAGGTAACGACATAAATAAACTAAAACGAAGTGGATATTTTGGCGTTTCACAACAGGCTACGTATTTGACTATTTAGCCGTCATTTCTGGTGCCCATGGGCAGTCGATTACAAGGTATATAGAATTCTATATACCTTGGTCGATTACTGCCGAACATGACGTCATCACGATTGTACCCGAAGTTTTGCGCGCCATTTAAAGCTAGCAAGCAGCAACGTCGTCGTCATTTTGACTCGTACTACTGTTCGAGAGAGATGGTTCTCTCCAAGGTATATAATATACCTTGGTTCTCTCGTTACGTCTAAATACCACTCCGTGCTGGCTTGCCGGTTCACGGCCAATTTACGCCAAAACCGGTAAAATGTCTGTCTAATTCCGGCAAAATTGCGTGTGGTCTTGCCGGTTCAAGGCTTTATAACGAAAGCAGGCAAAACGAAACACTTTGCGCGCATCCCGTTTACATGCAACTAGATACCAAACCAAAGTCCGAAAAATAATCGATTGCGCATGCGCACCGAAAATGCCGGCTAAATTGTCAAATACGTAGCCTGTTGTGACATGGCAAAATATCCACTGCCAAAGTTAAAATTTCTCGTTAAGAGAGAAAATATAGACTGATTATAGCCGACGTCGTGGAATAAAATGGTAGCTAGGCTAAAACCACCAACAATCGTACAACCACAATTACATAATCAATTTTTATAATAAATGATGATTGTCGAACTGCGAAAACTGACATATTGACACGAATATATTCAGAAAACAACCTTAGAATGACATGACATGTGGTTAATGTATCAAAGCAAATGAACCATCATATATTCAGTAGGAAATGTGATTAAATTGTTAACTGAGAAAACAAACGGAAAGGAAAAAAAGGCTAAATTCACGTTTTCATCGAAAAGTTTTCCCAATGGTTTCTGTTGGCAACAGAAAACCGGTTTGGAGTAATGACTGCCCAATTGGGAAATCCTGAGTGAAAGTTTCATTTAGGGCTAAAGCTACACAGAATAAAAATGGCATAAAAACACTTAGGAAAGTCATTTATCAGGAAAACTACAGTCAAGGCTGATACCAACCTTCCTAGACCAACTAACTAAGGGCGCCATGTCTCCACCCATAATGGAGGTAACATAGCCTAGGTCTAATTGTGTGAATTACACATCCTGACATTGGGCTTACCTTATCAGAACGAAAATAAACTCTCAGTTTCACAAGGAAGGCAGGTCACAAACTTTAGTAAACATATATACAAGGCTTTGCACATTACATTTTAAAAACACTACAAATATTCGATTACTCACACGTGGGCGACAGTCACGCAAGTAGTCATGGTTGAAACGGTGAACACTGAACAGGTAACCTTGGCGGAGGAACACAAAGTGGTGGTTTATAATTGTTAAACGATGGTGAAGTTAACAAAAAAGTTTATTTGGTATTTCCAACGATTTCGTCCCAGAAGTTTAGTTAATATTAATTTTCATTGCAGAAATTTTTTTCATTTAAGTGAGATTTGTAAACATTGGTCTAAGAAACTATCATCCCTGTAACGCTTACGATTTTGACTTCACAGGTTTGTCCTGAATTATGTATTCTTGAGTATTTTATACATCATTTAATCTTGTTTATTGAGGATAGTTAACACATATAGTAAGCATATATTATACATATATATATATATATATATATGTATATATATATATATATATATATATATATATATATATATATATATATATATAGATATATATATATATTATATATTTCACCCCTCCTTATTCCCTAAACTACACAAACTGGGAACTCTTACCTGTGGCCAATGGCCCTGTCTGCAAGATGTCACGAGGCTTATTAAGACTGTGTAATATATTGCGTAAATATAGAAAAATACTACTTATTTCCCAAAGCAATTGGTTATAACATAGAACAAAATTATTAACAAGTCATAATGGCTTAAACACCCAAATCTACCCATTATAGAAACCAGTAACATAACATTCTACCCTCCTGACTAAGGTTACACTCCCAAACCCAAAAATGTCATAATGTCTCCTATTAGTCAGGTTAGAGATTCCCGTTTCTAATCAACCATGGAATCGGACCCATCTGTAATGAAGACAATAGGTATAGAAACATATCCCCCACATCACTCTTTTCAAAGTATTCACGTAAAGAGAGTATTTCACACTTCTCTCTCTCTTTCAAAAGGTAACAGTTTTTCTAAGTTTTTTTATAGAATGTGTCCTACCTTTACAAAGGGCGTTTTCTCCGACATTCGGAGCAACCACTTGATCTATTCTCGTTCGTCTCAAAGAATCCGTCTTCCACAAGTACCCTGAACTAGTAGCCTGTAACACAGTACAAACGAACGTACATGCCTCACGATCGGGGGAATGATCTCTGAGTCAAGTTTCTTGTTCAGCAAATACCTTTTTGTCGAAGTGAACTTTTACTGCACCACCTCTTGTCTCTAAGCGAGGAGAGCTATGTGACTTCCACTATCATTATATGACACTTTAAACATATTATTAGCCATTCCCCCTCTTTTCACTACTAGATATATATATATATATATATATATATATATATATATATATATATATATATATATATAAATGCCACGAAGGAAAAATAAACGAAGGAGGTCTGCAAGATCTTTCGACTTTAAAAGTCCTTTACTGAGCAGATACTGACATATATGAGAAAGACAATACAAGAAGGTTTGTATAACTGACAGATAGAGATTATAAAGGGATTAGTACCTAGAATCCGACACACCTGGAAGATAAGAAACCTTCCCAAATAAGCATAAACAATGGGTGCAATTAAAGGTTTAAGACAATCATCTCAGATACAATTTCAAGACAATTAAGGATTATAGGTGACAGCTATTCGGAACTTGGTAAACAAAACCATATTCATAATACATGACAGACATACATTACAACAAAATTTTAATAATTCTAAGGCAACTGATTTTTATTTAAGTCAGTAATTATATCTATGAGGTCATTCTTAAACATGTTACAGATACAAGGGTCTAAATGAAAAAGGCCACGGCTAACATTGAAATTACATGAAAAATAAGTTGTATTAAAGCAGATTCTAAAAAGATTTCGTGATAAGACATCTCTTAACCATGCAATTACAGAACTATCAATCCAATTAATTTTTTGGTGGTTGTTTTCACTTAAATGAATGAATAATGCATTAGATTTTTGCCCAGTTTTTACAGAGTATTTATGCTGGCTTAGCCTTACTTCTAAGCCTTCTATTTCGGACAGTCCAGCAAATCTAATGCATTATTCATTCATTTAAGTGAAAACAACCACCGAATTAATCTCTCCTCTCCTGTTCTCTCATCCAGAAGATAAACCAGAACGACCTTGGTTTACCTAATCTCTCAGAGCTTTCTCTCTGAGCGAGCCAAAGGGAGGAGGCAGATAAAGCCTTCATGGGATGATGCGATGAGTTTTATTTGGTGCGCTTTCAAAATTTATGCGCCCGGGGAACCATAATTCATGCTTTTATTTATTTTCATATCTATATTTATTTGTTAGGGAAAAGGGCGCTGATAAAATTTCATGAGGTTATAAAAAAAAATTAAATTAATCTCCTTTTGTTTTAGGAAATGATAATTTTTTTTTTCTGGGAGCGAGAAAGGTTGTTAGTGAAATAATTATTTGGTGCAGTTCTACAGTGAATGGAAATATTAATCTCTATTTTAGGTATTCCAATTCTTTTTTCGTTATATTTCCATTATACATACATACATAGTACACACACTCTTAAATATTTGTGTATACATGCATATATATAAATGGCATATACTGTTCATTTTAGCGGTGCAAACAAAGACGTTTAGTAAGGAAGATAATAGAATCGCTAACCTACTTTTAGATAAGAAAAAGCTCATATTCTCATGGTCTGCTTAGCGCTAAGGCCGTACTGAGAGTAGTAAGATGTGAAAGGGTTAGGATACGTGATGTGGACCATTGGACTCTGCCATAACCAGAAGAAGTCGATGTTTCAAAAGAGGTAGAAAGGTGTTCCTTTGAGGTCATAATTTCCTATTAATTAGTTGGCTCGCTGGTTGCTTCTCGATTAACGTGGCTGTATGCCAGCACAGTAATTGCCTGTAGCCAAATTATGGCAAGTTTTTCAAAGTCTAGAAGAAGCCAGTTGTGGACTTCAAGATTTATGCGACTAAGTAACTGCATGTTCTGGTTGCACTCATGACCTTATGAGATGAAGGTGGAGTGTTTTTTGATTCCCATGAATCGAGCTTCCTTCTCGATGGCGAACTTCATATTCATAAACGAAAATGGCAAAGGCCGCCTCAGTAGCGTGATTGGTATGGTCTTGACCTGCCAAATCGGTGGCCGCGAGTTCGATTCTCGGGCATTCTACTGAGATGTAAGAGATCTGTATTTCTGGTGATAGAAGTTCACCCTCGACGTGGTTCGGAAGTCACGTAAAACCGTTGGTCCCGTTGCTGAATAACCACTGGTTCCATGCAACGTAAAATCCACAAAAACAAACAAAATGACAAAGCTTTTGTGTTCTACCTCCAAGAAGGATGAATCACCGACGGAGACTCAAAACCGACTGAAGACCTCCATCTTTCAGTTGACTCTTTCCGCAGCATCTTTCGAAAACCTTCGTCTCGTTTCAGTATCAGAAGTGATTTATCCGTATTTACATATCGAACGACGTATCCATGATGCGTCGTAGATCACGAATTCCAGACTGATAAATCTCCAGGCGGATTTTTCTTCCATCTGCAAAACGCGCCGCGCTCTCTCTCTCTCTCTCTCTCTCTCTCTCTCTCTCTCTATCGACGGGTTTTCACATATCATCTTCAGAGTGGACTAAGTTTCCCGGTTTTGAGAAGACTTAAACGGAGATGAACTTGATAATTTACTATGGCGTCCACGAAAGCCATAGTAAATTATCTCTCTCTCTCTCTCTCCCTCCTCTCTCTCTCTCTCTCTCTCTCTCTCTCTCTCTCTCACACACACACACACATGTATAGATAGATATAGATAATCACTTATACATGCGTGGGATTTTCACAAATCTCAAGTCACTTCGGGAATAACCAGTTGCATGATATACTATAAATATATATATATATATATATATATATATATATATATATATATATATATATATATATATATTCATATTTCAACAAATCACTTGTAGACGTGTGATGATCATATATGCATACAGCCAAGAGAAGGGTGAAAAGAGCTGACTTGAACCGAGCGCTTTCATGTATTTCTACACCTCATCAGGGCTCAGGTACAAGTGCCAAGAAAATAAATACAGTCACAAGAAGACTTCATGGCAAGACAAGTGATGCTAAAAAAAAAAAAAACGCTAACAACTACCGGGCAGTCCTGATGCTTAATAGCCTACTTGTTTTAAAATACCCTTCGTTAAAATTTCGTCAACTTTCTATAAACCTAGGCTGATATTTAATAAATTATCACAGTCTTGTTTAATTTTACAGGATTCTGTTAAATTTCTTATCACTAAGTCTTTGCAAAACAATTTCCCTGGGGTCTGTCCAGTTAATACCGTGATCATTATTATTCATGTGTACAAATAATGCATTTGACATATAACCAGTTCTTACATTATATTTGTGTTGTTTTAATCAAACTGCCAATGTCTTTCCACTTTGTCCTACGTACGTTTTATTACAATTTTAATACAGAATCTTATAAATACAACCTGTTCCATTTCCAGGTGAATTTCTAATCAGCAAGTTTCTAACAGTTCTTAACGTTGAACACAATATTAATACCTAGTAGTTTTTGACTTGTCTCGAGACGTTATTAAAGCAAGTATGAAAAGGAAGCACTAAAAGATTTGTGTGTGTGTATAACTGAATCACGAAAATTGGGAAACTGATGATTATATGAATAAAGGTAGAAGCCACGAAGGAAAGTGAAACAATAGAGTATGCTGCGAGATCTTTTTACTCAAAGTCCTTTACTAGCAGATCTTTATATATATATATATATATATATATATATATATATATATATAGATATATATATATATATATATATATATATTTCATTTCCCTTCTGTCTTTACTGACGGCATTTTCCCAATAACGACTCTTTAGGAATGGTATCTCCGTCCTTTGAAAACACCAAAAACTAAAACAATTTTTTCTCTCCATTTCCTTCGTGCCTTTGATCTAAACACTCTCCGAAATTCTGGCCCTGTCTTAATGTTTGCTAATTACAAAAGTTTCTTATGGCCATTTAAACCTTTCACTGTGTAACCTCATTAAACGGTTAAAAGATGTCGTCGCCTTTGAAATAGGGGTTTTCTAGATGTTCATGTGAATGTACGTGTGTGTGTGTGTGTGTGAGAGAGAGAGAGAATGGTGGGTGGGGAGAAGTCTCTTTCAGCGAGTGCAAGTTAAAAATGTTTAATGGGTTGAGAGAGAGAGAGACGTCCTGATAAAGTATACAGTATGTATAAGATGCTTTTTAAGTCTTGAAGAGAAGAGAGAGAGAGAGAGAGATTTACTTCAACATTAGTTATCAAGTTTCTAAGAGATTAAGACATGCAAATAAAACATCCGATTCAGTTTAACATTATATTCGTAAAGAGAAAATGAGATGTAGAGAGAGAGAGAGTGGGAGGGAGTGGTGGAGGTTTAGGGATAGGGGAGGGGGTGGAGCTAATTGTTAGTCTCCTCTTAGTAATTGTGTCCACACAAAAGGATTCATTCTAGCTCCTTTGGAGCTCACTCCGTGTAATCTTGGCTGGGAATTAAATGCTCTGGACTCCCTTTGGCAACTATTCACACGTTCAAGCAAACTTCCCGTTTTTCTTTTCACGGAGAGAGAGAGAGAGAGAGGTTGGGGGGGGGGGGGGGGGGGGTTAGGTGGGAGGCTATCAAGCTACATTGATAAAGTCAGATACACAAATTATATTCTAATACACAAAACAGATTTATTATTCAGAAAATAATAGTTGACGATCTTTGCATATATTTCTTGAGCTGTCCAGCCCCGCCCACCCCTCTTTCGCCCACCAACCACTTTAAAAAAAAAGGGGGGGGGGCGGCAGAATTTAATCAAATGCATAAGAAACAACGTTATTAATCCAAACTTGGACGTCCCCCTCCACTAGAAGCATCCAGGTCCTCAAAATAAATAAATAAGTAAGATACAGGGCTGGTCGACAATAAGATACTATTCGTTTGTGACCTTTGTATGTGGACTGTTTTTAATGACGTTACCGGCCGCATTCGTCAACGGAAAACAGTCATCGAGTCGTTGGAATAGCTTTATTTCCATTAATATAGTAATACAAAAGTATTTCCCTATTAATGTGTTTGTGAGGTGTTAGGAATCTTCCAAAGACGTAGCTAGAGAGAAGTAATAATACTATTAATAATTAAAAAAATATCCCTCATAGCTCGAGTCTTCAAATGGAGAAACAAATCCACATTTATGTAAATGTACATATATTGAAATTAAACCGTTTAAGGATAGAATAGCTTTCGGGAATCTCTAAAGTTTTAAAATTAAATATATGTACATTTACATAAATGTGTATTTGTTCCTCCAATATTAACAATAATAATAATATTGATAGTAATAACAAAGTCCTGTTGGACGTAACAGGTCAGTGTTCATGTTTTGGTAATAATAAAATATTAATAATAATAATAAACATTGGTCCATTAATTAAAAGGCTGAAAAAGAACACCGTTCAGTGACCATCTTTAAAGATGGCGAAAATCTTGTCGGTGAATGGACCGGGGGGCGAGAGAGAGAGAGTAAACTTGCTACTTGCAATGAAAACTAATTAATTGAAGAAATCTTTTCTGGAGAGACTGCAACGGGAGAAGTTCGTCCCCAGCCACGACTCGCCTCGAATAAGAAGAAGAAGAAAAGTTACGGAGATGCCGAGATTCAATCGATTTCTTAAGAGAAAAAAGTACCTCCAGTGATCTGGTTGCAGATGACTGAGGTTGCTCCCAGTGTGCCACTGCTGATCCATCAGCTGTGGTGTCAGAACTGGCACATCTGCTGGGGACAGGACAGGGGGGCGGGTGTCACTTTGTTTTACATAAACAAAAAGTTTAATTCGTCTAGTCTAGTATCATAAAAACTGACACCGAAATAACCCACTATGAGATCACTGGGTTTAGACGTTCCGTAACTTTTAGAAAAGTAAAGTAAAAATAAAAAGGTTAAATGGTGGTAGGAAAGAGGGGAAGGTCGGAATTTGAATGGTGGAGGCAGGAAGGTGTCAAGGGCGTGGGGAGGGTCAGTCGTAGGGGGGTGGAATAGTATAGGAGTAGGAGTGGTAGTAGTAGTATAGTAGTAGTAGAAGACCACACCAGATGGCGCTATTTCCCAAAGACGCTGATAGTCCCGCTGAACAGATAATAACTTAAGGAACAGTTTATCATGTATGCATATACATACATACATCCATATATATATATGATATATATATATATATATATATATATATATATATATATATATATGAAGTCTTTTACTGTATACAACCGTATAATATGGAGATACAAAAGTCCATAAAACAGTATTTTAACGTTCCAACCATATATTGTCGAGCACAGAAGGAAGTGCTCGAAATATGGTTGCAACGTTGAAATAGCGTTTTATGGGCCTTTTATCTTTATATATATATATATATATATATATATATATATATATATATATATATATATATATATATATAAAGAATGTGTATATAGATATTTTATCTCTTCCATCAATATGCACGGCGCCTTTACAAGCAGCCATACTCGTATCTTCAAATTTTTAAGAAAAAGGAATGATAGTAGTTCCTGAAATACGAGCGTTTGTAATCGGTGGTCCGAACTTGGATTCTCGGCTCGGCCAACGAGGAACCAGAGGAAGTAAGATTTGCCAAATTCGTTACCTGCAATCTAACTCCCTCTCGACTCAACAAACTCAAAAATCGGAAGGAAAAATGGTAACAAAACCTTTTGCATTCACGGCTGCAAAAATAGACGAGGGAGCAAAAACTATCGTTGATTTCGGAAAAAAGAAGACGTTGCAAAGTAGACTGTTTTATTTTCTTCTGTTTTTATTTGCCCTTTTCTTTTTGTCGAATTTCTCCTTCGGGGCCAGCGAGTAAACACGGCTTTTTAACGGCCCTGGTTTGGTCGGAGTCGAAGGAATGTGATTTTCTGAGTGGTAGGATAATGCTGTCTCCACGAACAATATGCTAATGAACAACTTTCCATAATACAATCATTTATATAACAAAAATGGGAAAGGACAAATTAGTGGCGTTCCAGTTCGTAGAGAAATAATTATAATTAAATCAGCAATGGAAAACTATACCACTAAAAGTTAAGAGTATCATAGTTTAATCAGACCACCGAGCTGATTACAGATCTCCTAGGGCTGGCCCGAGGCTATTAGATACTCTTACGTGGCTAGAAAACCAATCGGTTACCTAGCAACGGGACCTACAGCTTATTGTGGGATTCGAACCACATCATGAATAGTAGATATTTTTACGTGGTTAGAAACCAAATCGGTTACTTAGGCACGGGACCTACAGCTTCGTGTGGGATACGAACCACATTATTTCGAGAAATGAATTTCTGATCACCTGAAAGCACTATTCCTCTTATTCCACTTGTTGGCAGAGCGGTTAACTCGAACTGTGGACTACCGACTCGGTAGGCGAGTACGTAAAACCATTCGTCCAACAAGGAACTTACCACTAATTTTATTTTATTTTATTTATTTTTTGTTTTTGTTGTTGTTGTTGTTGTTTGGGGGGGGGGGGGGGGGGTGGGGGGGGGGAAGGTAATTATAGAACACAAAGTGAGGGAAAAGGGACTCCATTTGCTCACACCTTTTATTTCTAATTTCCCCGAGAACCCTCGCGGGCCGCTTCATTTCTGTCCATTGGGGCTTTCAGTCGTCTTTGGGAAGAAAGCGCCCTCTGGAAGTGGCTCTTTCACTACTACCTACACACCTCCTACTCCTGTACTATTCCACGCCCCTAGAACTGACCCCCCAAACCCTGCCTCACCTTTTTTTGAAAATTCCGCCTTTCCCCATAGGGAAAAACTTCTACGAGTAATCCCAGGTCAGCTCATAGTGGATTATTTCGGTGTCTATTTTATTTGAAACTAGACTAGACGAATTAAACGGTTTGTTTTACGTAAACAAAAGTAAGGCTTTCCCTTACAAGAATCAGAGACCTTTGTCGGCTGTATTGTAGTAAACCTTGTTAGTGTTCTGTCCAGCGTGCAGGATCTGCGAATGATTATAGAAGGGTTTTGGGGGGAGGGCGGGGTGAGGGGGAGGTGCTGGAGGAAGATAATCGTGAATTGAGCTGAGTTTTTATATATAATATATATCTATATATATATATATATATATATATATATATATAGATATTTATGTGTGTGTGTGTATTATAAGTGTGCGTGTCTGTTTTGTAATATACATTTATATTAACATACATACATGAGACGGTTAGAACCGGGTGGATTCCTGTAGGTGTATGTGCTGTGCGTTTGTGTTTCTAATTTGAACACTATATGCATTTTTTTCTAATTTTAACACTATATGGCATTTTTTGTTCTAATTGCAAACTATATGCAATTTTTCTAATTTAAACAACTATGCATTTTTTGTTTTTAATTTTGAACACTATGCATTTTTTTGTTCAAATTTTTTAACACTATAATGCATTTTTGTTCTAATTTGAACACTATATGCATTGTTTTTTGTAATTTGAACACTATTTACATTTTGTTCTAATTTGCAAAACGACTAGATGCATTATTTTTACCACTAGGAACGTTGGAGGCCCCTTACAGGCAGCCACCCACCATTTCCCTCTTCGAATATTTTATTTTTTATTTTTGAGCGATCAAACGCAACTTTCATATGATTGCCACTGTTGTATATTTGACATTCCCTATTATCTTTCCCAGTTTTGTACGCAATTATTTTTGGCTGGGAGTAATTTTGGGAATTATGTGATTTTGTGGCTTGGGCATTTTATTAGCATTTTATTATAGGTTTCATTTTTTATTTGGTATATTCAAATAATTTTTGACTTGATTTTTGTGTAGATACGTACCAGTGTTACATTTTCTTTTTCTTTGTTTATAAAAATTTGAAATCGCCAACACAAATTTTTTAAAATTTTTTTGTGGGGGGCGGGGTGCGCATGTGGGGCGGGGACCGGTTAGGGCATAGCACCTAAGAGATGAAACTTTCAAAAAATAGATGTTAGCTCGTCATAGCGAGTCAGCAAAAAAAAAAAAAAAAGGACAAAAATAAAAAATAAATAAATAAATAAAAAATAAAATAAATAAATTAAATAAAAACAATAGAACTATCGTAAAAAGAATACGGTACTACGGGAAGACTCGTTACGAACGCCATCAGTATATGCAATATGTTGGATTTATCATTGTTCGTTGGAAGATGGCTTGCACACTTTTGGATAGATGGGCTAGGTGGCTCTAACTGGTCCATTGTAGCAAATGTGAAAATTAATTTTTATTATAAATGTTATTTAAGAAATTTCAGTAATAAGCATTTCAGAGCTGTAAGGCGATGACGCTCATGTATTCTATTCTGAAAAATAAGAGATTCAGAAACGTTCAGAAGCAGAGCGTAAAAATGAACACCTTATGATTTCTCGTCCATCAATTTTGCGTCGCTAATTGTATCTCGACTTTCGCGGAGCTGTCGAAATGGTCTCCCCTCGTCAAGCGCTGATAAAAGGGAATCACATTTCCCATTTCCCATTTTCCCATTGACCAACTTGGACTCCCGATTGTAAACAAGATCTTCCATCTTTAATTCACAATCTTTGACGACAACCATTAAAATTCAAATTAATAAATAATGACTGCAACTTCTTCCCGAAAAACAAATCTTCCCTTCGACGTCATTTAGCGAATGTTCAATCGCTCTGTCGTTTCCCCTCACTTGACTGGTTTCTTTGTTTTTCCCCTGACCTCTGGAAACGCGGGAGACAAGAGTCGTTAACGTCAAAAAAGAAAAAAAAAAAAAAAGCAAAAAAAAGAAAAAAAAAATCATTGTCACATTGTTGCACGTCCCGAATATTGTTAAACTATTATTTTGTTATATTATTGCTCGTCCAGAATATTGTTCTCTGAAAGAAGCTCACTTGTAAGAGTCTCTCTCTCTCTCTCTCTCTCTCTCTCTCTACTCTAATACAAAGTCAAAATTAACTATTTTATATCATATTATTGCAAGTTCCGGGAATATGTTTTTTTCTCTCTCTCTCTCTCTCTCTCTCTCTCTCTCTCCCCTCTCTCTCTCTCTCTTCTTAACTGATACCAGAGTTCCTGTGCTAGATTTGGAAACATCTGGAAGCTGCTGCATTTACCTGTTTCCACAGGTGGATCTTATTCCATATATAAATTGATGTAAGAAACTCCGTGATCAAGCTTTCCGATCTTACGTAAGGTTCCAGGAAATTAAATTCCAGAATCATCCTCAAGGAGATACGACGTACAGATACGATGCTTCAGGAGATAAAAGCACGAGCTCTATACAAAAGTGTATTGCGCTGTTTTTATATTTTTGTAACAACATTTAACTGTTTTTTTATATCAGCAGCGGGTGACTCCCGAGGAAACATAGGGCAACAACCATTGCAAGATTCAAACCCTTGCAACATTATTCGCTTCATACAAATATACAATCTAAGAGTGTAGTTACTGTGTGTAACTAAGGTGAAGACTGCTCTCAAGAAACCGCTTTTGCTCATAGAGTGTTGTATGAAGAGAATGTGTTTTTTTAAACCAATGCTTTTTTGCAACCCATATAAGATATATTTTTCAAATATCTCACTTCCGCTATAAAGAAAATATTTTTCATTGTGTCGTTTGTCATAGTATTAGCATTTTGATGTTTGAAGATTTGAAATGCAATTAACGGTAACGTTAATTGCAGTTCCGAGATAGTACCTAGTTAACCCTTTGCGAGTCACCACCTCTAGGGAGCCCAACTTGTCATATAGACTTGAATCAGTAAGAAAAAAAATGTTTAAAAAAGGTTGCCAAATGAATTGGAAACAAGTATTGAAAAGCGATGTGATAGCAATACTCGAAAAAAAATTTTTTATGGATATTTTCGATGTCGTTAGAGATAGGACTAGCTATTAACGAATAAGTATTTTGTTCGCATAATGGAATATGTGTCTGCAGACTACCTGAAAAGAAACGTTAAATGAAGCGCCTTCATTGAAAAATCAAATAGATACAGTATTTAAAAATGAATTATATAAAATACGAATGGGACGTCTCAGAATAGAACCAGAGTCCATCGTCAGTATGCTGATATGTATATATCCTTTATATGAGTCAATAAACTTTCCAGAGGTATAGAGACCTTTCCCAGAGTTTGCTTTTGGTTGTATTGACAGGCAGTTTTTTTTACCCTCCCACGTCTATAGGACCCTAGACAATTAATTAATTCCCGTTACATGTGAAGGTACTTCATTTCAGCCCATGCCAGGCTTCCGATATCCAAACATACTCTCTCTCTCCCTCTCTCTATCTCTCTCTCTCTCTCTCTCTCTCTCTCTCTCTCGAGAACCATTTATGTGGCGAAGTTGAGGAAGAAGGTCACCGGCGTTCTCTCTCTCCTACTGGGGAATTAAAATGGAATGGTGACCATTCGTCGACAAGTGTTTTCCACACGTACGGTTCAATAGCGCTGTGTTGCTTTGGTGGGTTCTATCGGCAGTACGAAGTCGAAATTCTGTTATGGACAAAACATTTGGTGTTTCGTAATTAGACGATTTCAGACTTTATATATTACTTTTAATTAGAAACCTCAATAATTAATTAATGTGATAAAATTACTTTGATAGAAACAGTATTGCATTAATTCATGGGGTGGATAACAGTACTTTTAATTGGAGCAACATTGATTAATTTCTTGTGGCTAACATTACTTTTAATTAGAAACAGCAATGATTAATTCATGTGGATAACATTACTTTTAATTAGAAACAGCATTGATTAATTCATGTGGATAACATTACTTTTAATTAGAAACAGCATTGATTAATTCGGGTGGATAACATTACTTTTAATTAGAAACAGCATTGATTAATTCATGTGGATAACATTACTTTTAATTAGAAACAGCAATGATTAATTCATGTGGATAACATTACTTTTAATTAGAAACAGCATTGATTAATTCATGTGGATAAACATTACTTTTAATTAGAAACAGCATGATTTAATTCATGTGGATAACATTACTCTTAATTAGAAACAACCAATAACATTACTTTTCATTAGAAACATCATGACTAATTCATGTAGAGACATTTTTTAGAATACACTATTTAAAAAAAACAAAAAAAAGAATAAAGTGTATGAATGCCTTGGCGATTTCAAAAAAATAAAAAAAATAAAAAATGGGTTTCTTATGAGTCTTGCAAAGCTTTTTTTCAAATTTTCCACGAACTCCCCCACAAGTATGGTGGAGTGAAAGTTGATGATAATTACAAATGGAATCTAAACCATCGTTTGGAATTTTCCTCCTCGATCCTGTGCAAATGGAAAAAACCCGATTCGGCTTCTCCCCTCTCTCCTCCTCCTCCTCAGTCTTTCTCTTTTTCCCCTCGAAGAGGGTATGTCACTATCAACATAAAACGACTTTCGTTTCAAGTATCTAACAGGTATTGCCCCCAGCTTTTGCCAAATGGAATCGATAACAAACCCTATTGATAATATTGGTAAAGTCCATACAGTTTGCAGCTGACTCAAGCTTTGGAATGTTACTACTTACGGAGACACATTATAATATATATATATATATATATATATATATATATATATATTTATATATATATATATATATATATGTGTATAACTAAATCAGAAAAAAACTTGGAACGTGATAGCCATTAACGAAAGTTGAAACGAAGGAGTACTGCAAGGCCTTTTCGACTCGATGTCCTTTCCTGTAAACGACCTTGAGGCTGCTTTTAAAGCAAGAGCCCGTGCCCCTGCTTGCTGCTGCTGGGTTTAACTAAGAAAGTTTTCATGTCGAGATTGGAAATAGCACTATCAGATTATCTTTCATATAATATCCATTTCAGCATTTTTCCAATTAAGAACACAAAACTCGTAGTTTTTTCTTCTATGTGATTACTTGAGAGTTGGGTCACAATTCTAGCGCTCAAAACCTGTAAACAGTGTGGAGCCTTCAAAGGAAAAAATACTTTATTTTTTTTGTAACAAAAAGTTCATCCATTCTCCACTTCTCGCCGATTAAGTTCTGTCGAACTTTCATTTTGAGCTAAAAGGGCCAGAAAATACGACAACCAATTCTCTAACTAACCCTTCGACCATTCTCTCTCTCTCTCTCTCTCTCTCTCTCTCTCTCTCTCTCTCTCTCTCTCTCAACGGACATTCTCAAGAATAATGGTAAAGGGATCCGTCGTTTTTTTTTTTACTATAAATAGCATAGCGAATAGTAAAAGATCTTAATCCACGTGTCCTTTGTTGACAATCTGCGGATTTGACTTTTAGTAATTAGTATGATTTTCAAAAATAATGTTCAGCATTGCTCTTCCTATTGCAGTATTATACCACTTCTTAAGCAATTATTTATTCCCCCTCCTCCCTCCACCCGCCCCGCTCCCCATCCACACTCCATTCAGACTTATTTCATTGAGTTTGCCTCTGTAGAGCTCCCATTCCATCGCAAAAACAAGCAGCAGATATCCAGAAGCCAAGCAATCAAGCAAGCACATTCGCATTCAGGCATATTCTGAAGCGACACGGTAATGCCATTCGCCTCTCGGCGACAGAGAGAGAGAGAGAGAGATTTATAAGGGGCGTCGAAACGGGAATAAGACATATTATTGCCGGAGTTTGTGCAAGAAGGGCGCAAGAGACGAAGACACTCTAGGACCGAGACAAAATGTATTTTCTTGCTGTGAGAAGTAGGTTTTCCCACCACCAGCCGATAGATGGCGCTGAATGGCTTCTTCGTCGGGTCGTTTCGGCTGAAGGGGAATGTGAGGATATATGCTTTCAAGACGACACTACAGTTAAAAGTTCTAAATGAAACAATGCCCGGGTTGATGCGATGCTAGGGTAAATTTTACGCAGTGGAGACTATAAAAGTAAACGTAGATGCACCTTTCCAGTCAAAAATGGATGTGGTTTTCGTGTATTTTTGAAGCGTCATCATACTTATAACCAATCAAGTATATTATGTAATGTAGATCTAGAGTTTCTTTATGAATTTTTAATAGTTAAACGTGATGTTCATTACCCCATAGACTATGTATGATGTCATGTTATTGAAATGTATTTTGTTGTTAATATCTCAAAACGTTTTTAGAGAAATTTCAAGCTATTGTAACCATTCATTTGCATTATTGATGCTTTCTTTCCGAATATAATCTCCTTTCTAGAACTCTTTAACTCCTTTTTCAACGGCAGTCTTAATCACTCGCTCATTATTGATAATCGTCAACAGAACTCACAAGTGTCATCTTAACTTCCCCTTCAACTCATTTATTAGGAGAGGAAACCCCTATTTTGCGCTTCTCCTCTATTTCTCTCTCTATCTCTCTCTCTCTCTCCATCGAAGACGAAGAATGGATTAACATTCCCAACATTAACATAAACGACTTGACTTCCAAGCCCAATACGACTTAACGCGCTTTCCGATATTAGTACGGTTTTTCATTTGGGTTCGTTCGTCCCTGCCCCCCCCCCCCCCCCCCCCCCCCCCCCCACCCCCCCCCCCCCCCCCACACACACACACTCATGAACCCCACTCCGCCATCCGCTCCCTGTCTACACATACACTCAACACTCTTACATACTGAACTCTCATATTTTATTGTCACCCCCTCCAGCCCACCCCCACCCGCTCTCTATGTTACTCACTCTCACTCAGAAACACACTCAATTTCTTATAACACAGAACTCCAATACTTTCATTCTGCTGTAATCATCTTCATTACCATCTCTTTTTATTGTATCCTTCCTTTGCATAACATTTCGAAATGCCTCCGTCGTCATTTTAAGCTAATAACTTGAAATAAGCACCATTAACTTTTCTGATAGAATTTAAGGTTATACAGGAGCACATATATATATATACTATATATATATATATATATATATATATATATATATATATATATATATATAATATATATCCTCTCTCTCTCTCTCTCTCTCTCTCTCTCTCTCTCTCTCTCTCTCTCTCTCTCTCTCTCTCCAGGATTAAGAGCCCATGCCTGCATATTGCGGGTTTATTGTGATATATACACGCAATATTTTAACCCTGTGATGACGAGCTGAAGACTCACAGTTAAATTGTTTCGTAGACATCAAATGCATGAGACGATATCGAGGACTGTGGATAGAACATTAGTTTATAGACAAATGATAATCAAATTGTAGATGAATAAAGCCAAACCATTAAATTAAACAAT
Source organism: Macrobrachium nipponense (assembly GCF_015104395.2). Taxonomy (NCBI): domain Eukaryota; kingdom Metazoa; phylum Arthropoda; class Malacostraca; order Decapoda; family Palaemonidae; genus Macrobrachium; species Macrobrachium nipponense. The sequence continues at coordinate 6,981,419 of NC_087215.1, read as the reverse complement.
GGAAGATTAGTTTATACACAAATAATAATCAAATTCGAGATGAATAAGGGAAACCATCAAATTAAAACATTCTCTTGGCACAGAGAAACAGGGTAGGAAAATTCACCACCTTCTCTCATACTGCTACGCTATATGTTTTAGTATCACCCTCCTCCCCTCACCCTTAAATCAAAACCGTAACCACATAATACCCATCCCATTTCATTACCCTCCTCCACCCCACCCTATCAAGATATCGCCTATCCCAGAGGTCTTCCATCTTCCCATAAGAACAATGGAATCCTCCTAGACTTGAGATGGAGGCTGTATTTATATGCTAATATTTTCCATCCGCCATTATTCGCAGACACAGCAGCCTCTGTGAAGATAATGGAGAAAAGCATAAGCGATTCCAGTTGAGGGAGTTAATGAACCGTCAAGGATTAATAATATCAGGGAGAGGCGCCCCCTCGGTGGGCGCGAGTTCAATTCTCGGCCATTCCACTGAGGGGGTGAGAGATGTGTATTTTTGGTGATAGAAGTTCACTCTCAACGTGATTCGGAAGTCACGTAAAACCGTTGGTCCCGTTGCTGAATAACCGCTGGTTCCATGCAACGTTAAAACACCATACAAACAAACTAATATCAGGGAGAAGTTTGATGAAAAGATCGCTTTATACATCGGTCATTCTAAACACGTAGAAATTTAACAGAGCGAAGCAGACATCAGAAAACATGATATTTGTATACGGGGAGTCTGTAGATTTCTGTTTTTATTGATGAAATGTAAGTTTGCAATTCAATTTAGCTATCATTTGAAGGATCCATTAGTACAGCGGTAAAGTGTCGACCAAAACTGTGCTCTAAAGAAAGCACCCCTAATCAGGAGTTAAGAGGACTGTTGGATTGTGTACAAAGGAGTTCCTGATTGGTATATTCGAGACCAATGACGTTGTTGGGTCTTCGTATATTTGACAGGGACTCCATGTTGAATGGCTTGGAGGCTAAAGGCTCATTTATTCATGTATGTATCGCCGTGCAAGACTAAAAGTATATTTTGAAGCTTGGAATGAATTGTCTTTATAGAATTTACATTAGTAATACACACACATCGCGTGCACACACACACACACACGCTTATATACATAGATAGTTAGATATAGATATTTGTATAAATAAGCGTGTTTGTTTGTCTGCGCGCGCGCGTGCGTGCGTGTACGTCCGTATTGACAATTTGTCACTCCGCATTCAAATCACCAAAAAACTTTCTAGGAAAGCCATTTCCTTGTGAATACGGAGACGGGAGCCATCACAGGTGTGAATGGAAAAGTCGTCATTTGCGCCGTCGTCAAGATTGGACCTTTTTCTCTTGACAGTTTATACTTTTCATTTTCCTCTTTCTTTCTTCCTTCCTTAGCATCAGTTAGCTTCTTCCACCTCATTTCCCCTTCGTTTCCCGCTGCCTCCTTTTGGGGCGGGGCGGGTAGGGGTGTATTAGCCCTCTTCATATGCAGACCTCTGGATTTTTGGTTTCGTTTATTGTGCTTATTTTTATTCATTGCGATTTAATTATATTTTTTGCTTTTATTCAGGCGTCGTTGTATCCATTTTCGTATCCGTCCAGTTCTTTTCTCCTTCGTTACTATAGTAGAATTACATCAACCGTGCATTTGATGTCTAGGCCAGTTCCTTACGACGCTCTTGATTGGCTGTTGATAAACAATGACAGGGCTGGAAACTCTCAGTCTCTCTCGGGAGTTCACATAGGCAGGATGCATTTTCCACATCTCTAGACGGATACTTTTGAAAGACGTATCCCACAGGAGAGGTGGAACACAGATCTTACCATGTGAACTCTCGAGAGAGACTGAGCGTTTTGAACCCTGTCACTGGCTTATCAACAGCCAATCAGGAGCGTCGTAAGGGCCTGGCCTAGACTTCAAATGCACGGTTGATGTGAATCTACTATAGAACACCCGTCTTCAGGCTGTAATTTATTCATATTATATTAATTTTGCTCATTTCATGAATGCTCCACTAAGACAGAACCCATTTTTGTCGACAGTCAAAATCCTTGATTTTCAGACTACGTAAGACGTCAGAATTATGGAACTGTCATCAAAGATAGACTTGAAATTGTATCAGCTATTTTTATTCTCTTGCGTCATCTCCATTTTCCTGTCCCATTCATACGCTCCTACCTCTACCTTTCCATATTTCTGTGTTCTGTCCTTTCCTCCTACCTAGCTCAGAGAGTAACGGGATCTGGAAAAGAGGCTGCACGGGGAATTCGCCTTTGTGGTACACGACGATAGAGGCGCTGAAGGTGTCTGGCCGGTTTTATATATTTTCTACCTTTATCAGTGTGATCGGGGAGGAGGGGGGTGAGTTCTTTAGAAAGGCTGATTCTCTCTCTCTCTCTCTCTCTCTCTCTCTCTCTCTCTCTCTCTCTCTCTCTCTCTCTCTCTGAAAATACACATATATATGCAAGATGTAAGCTCTAGACAGAGGTCACATTATAATAGATTCTTCCTTTTTCCTCTTTAGTCACTTTCCAAATGATTAATGACAGCACGAGAAAGATAACGACTCGCCCAGATGACATGATGTCTTATTTTTATTGAATATCCCACATCCATATACCCCGTAGGAGGCTAGTGCCGTCAGTGGACCTCTGCAGTGTACTGTAGGCATTAATTAAGGTTCTTGCAGCGTGCCTTCGGCCCCTAGCTGCAACCCCTTTCGTTCCTTTTACTGTGCCTCCTTTCATATTCTCTTTCTTCCATATGACTTTCCAAACTCTCCTAACAATTGATTCAAAGTGCAACTGCTTTGAGGTTTTCCTCCTGTAACACCTTTCAAACCTTTTAATGTCATTTTCTGTTTCAGCACTGAATGACCTCAGTGCCTTTGGCCTAAATTCATATTCAATTCAATTCACATCCACATAACTCCTCAGGAACGTTCAAGCAACACTCAATCACAGAAACAAACAGAATCTTCAGTGGCTTTCGTTTAAAGCGTGGCTCGAGACCCAGTGAGTGGTCCTAAACAATCGTGGCAACAGGACCAGAGTACGTTTATAGACGAAATTAAGGAACAACAGCTCGAGACTTTCTCATCAAGCTGGTTACGCAGCGATGGAAGTTCTTTTCAAGTCTCCTGCAAGGCTGAAAATACTTTTCGCAATTGCTGCTAGGTAGCCAGGAAGGATTTCATGTTTTACTTTTCTTGTACTAGTTAAAAGACATAAATGTATTTGACCCATTCGCGTCTCTGAAACGATCCTGTAGTTTTTTTCTATAAAAACTGTATTAATTCATACATTTTGTTTAGTGAATAACTTCATATTGACCTAAAATGTCAATGAAGTCAGAAGGCTGGCGTTCGTTCGGTGTCAAGGCAGAGGACTGTTTTTCTTCGTTATTAATAAAACGACGTTAATGAACAGCTCCACAGACTACTAACACATCTGGCGCTTTCCTTTCACGCTCTCTCTTTAGCGAGAGGAATTGAAATTCGTTAATTAGTGGATGAGGATTGAAAACTTAGTACGTATGAAGATCTTCGTTCCCCTCTGCGTCATTCATAGAGCGAAAAAAAAAAAAAACAAAGAGAGAGAGAGAGAGAGAGAGTCTCTTTTCCTCACTTCTTCCCTTCTTCCCCTCGAGAACCCTCACCACGGACCACCATTTATTTTGTATCAACAACAGAAGTGACATAATTATAGTTCGCCCTCACCACAATGTGATCTTATCCCTCGTGAGTTTCCCTTTCTTTTTTCTTTCTTGTAATTCAGTAAGTATTCTCTCTCTCTCTCTCTCTCTCATCTCTCTCTCTCTCTCTCTCTCTCTCTCTCTCTCTTCGAAATAAGAGGCAGGAAGTTCTGGTTGGACAATAATTTGCATTCTTTGGTTTATTCTATTACGGAGGAAGTAGATCAATATTTGAAATATTCAGTAGATGTTGAAAAAAAGGCTGGTAGTACTGAATATAATTTGCAGATATTCTTGGATCATTGTCTTCCGAAATGAATTTCACATTTTGTGAATTTTTTAATTCTTGACAGACCTGAATATCTAGGGAGAATACGTACTTGTACGTAACTACGTATCCGTAGACGTATCTCATCCGGCCTCTGGTAATGAATATAGATAGTTACTAATGTGAGATTCATGCCAATTTTTTTTTTTTCACTTGTAGTCACGAAGGAAAATGGCAAAATACGAGTTCTTTTTCCAGTGAATGGGAAAATCCAGCTTTGTTAATTACCTAAATTGGGAATTGCATTATTCATTTAATCCCTTATGACGTTCCCTCTTTAGCTTTCCTTACATAGTATCCATATTTTCATTTTATTATTAACACTTCGTGGCGATACAGTTCATTTATTGTTTCTCTCATCTCTCTCTCTCTCTCTCTTACTATATTTAGTCACTTCCTCCAACTATCAATTTTCCCTCCATCCCACTTTCAGATTTCTTCGACCTCTTCCCCTCAGATTTGACCGTCAATTTCCCTCGTCCTCCTCGACCTCTCGTTGTTCCCCTCAGTAATTCATTAATCTTTGCCGGTCTCCCAAAAACAGGTATAATATATTTATGGGTTATCGACCTTACTATAGAAGTTTTGGGACGATATGGGGCTTGGTCAGGTTTGAATAAAAAAAAGGTGTATATATCCGTTTTTTTGGGATTAGAATGAAGGTATTGAAACAGTCATATATTACGAAACGGTCGTATATTACAGACGTAGCATTTGCATGTGTGCATATTTAAGCCTTTGCGCATTGAAGGAATGAATGACAAATTATGCAAAATATACACATGCACGCACAAACTTTGAATATTCTAGGGTGACTTTGCAAGACCTAAATAGGAGTGTTGGTGGGTGAGTAGGAGTTTTTAAGATATTTTTGGGTAATGACTATGTGAACATCCTGCCTTCTACTGAGTGCTTGTTTATGTAAGAAGCCTTCGTGAATTTGAAATATTAACAGAAAACTGTCATAAATACATACATACATACATATATATATATATATATATATATATATATATATATTCATGTATATATATATATATATATATATATATATATATATATATATATATATATATATATATATATACGTACCATGATTTTACCTATATATGAGTATATGTATGTATATATGTATGTGCGTGTGTGTTGTGTGTGTGATGTGAGGTACTTTATGACTGTGAATCGGGTATTCACGAATATTCCTCAACCTATATATGAGTATATATATAGATATATATATATATATATATATTATTTTTATATATATATATATATATATATATATATATATGTATATATATATATATATATATATATATATATATATATATATATATATAATATATATATATGTGTGTGTGTGTGTGTGTGTGTGTGTATGTAATTATGTATGTATGTAAGTGCTGTGTGTGTTGTGTGTAGATCTGAGGCACTTTAGACTAATCGGGTATTCACGAATATTCCTCAGTATCCTAAATAAACTGCCGTTCCAGTGAGGCACCTGAGAGCCATTCATAAAATTCCTGCACATACAATGGAAGCAGAAAGTGTGCACGTCAGCAATATATAAAACTTCTTATACGTAAAAGTATTTTACAGGTAGGGGATGCTTTGACTACAATGGAGTAATTGAATGCAATATGAGGGAGTCATTATTTTAGCGAATTCTCCCGTCGGAATACTTTTTTTTTTTTCCTCATCTGCGTAAAACTCCACTTCCCGAAGTGAGACGTCGCAGCCATCAAAGTTTTTTTTTTTAATATTTGCTCAAACCCCCTTTTCTTTCGATCCTTTCTCTCGAACAAAAATGCCTCTCCCCCCCTACCCATCCCCCTCCCCCCTCCTTCATTAACTGTGATGAAGTCCTTTAGACATGATTGGTGAAAATGAGGGACGAGACTGCGTACACACAAAAAACACACACACAAGCAGTATATGATATATATAGATATATATATATATATATATATATATATATATATATATATATATATATATATATACATATACATATACATATTATGTGTGTGTGTGGGTGGTGTTGGGTAAAGAAAACCTGGTCTGGACTGCCAAAACATTAAACTTATTACAAGCAAATGATATTTCGTATTCGTAAGTCTAGTTATTCTTAATTTTGTGTTTACTTTAACTTTTGCATATTCGTTTCACAGCGTTGAACTCAATTTCCTCAAATGAACACTCGAGCATATTGACGAAAACTACCAGGGGTCCCACACGGTATCGAGACTAGTTGAGAGAGTATGATAGGAGACTCGAAAACTCTGCTAGAAGAGAAAACCATTTGTATCATTGTTATTAGTTATTATTATATTATTATTATTGTTGTTGTTGTTGTTGACCTTCATCCTTCTCCTAAAGATGATGTCAACATTATCTGAAAGATATTGATGATATCATTTCTTGCTTCTTTTCAGTCGTCAACGGCGAGTGACCCAAAGGGCCTCTGTGAAAGTCCTCTGGTTGAACTTCCACACGACTCCACTTAACCAGGTAAGTTTGGGTCGTCAAGTCTTCAGTAAGTGTAGAAATTACCATTAATGTGGGGACCTACAGATGTTTGAAAGTAATACGTTGCTGGAAACGCACTATTCAGCAGGGACGCCTGTCTGAGTGCTATGAAATATTTCGCTACAAGTTTTTAGGATACAGATATTTATAGTATAGCCTAAGTGGTGACCAACGGAGTTGCCAATAAGTCTGGAAATGGAATTGCTGTGTCAAAATCTAATTATTTCCTATCAGACTTCTTGCATATTGAATTTTCTCTCTTTCTTTTGGCATATGAAGATTACGACGTATTTTGGGGGAATATAAAGAGCACGACATTTTTTCTTTGTCAGATAAACAGTACGACTTTTATTGGCATATAAAGAGTAAGATTTGTTTCATATAATGGGTACGACTTTTTTTTGGCAAACAATGAGTACAAATTTTCTTTGGGGTATTATATAAGAGTACGATTTTTTTTGGTTTTTTTCGGCATATTAAAAGTAAGATTTTTTTTTTCATATAAAGAGTACGACTTATTTCGATATATAAAGAGCACGACTTTCTGGAGTACCATATAAAGAGTACGACTTTTTGGGGCATATACGACTTTTCAGGGGGCATATAAATAGTACGACTTTTTGGGAGCATAGTAGGAGTACGATTTTTTGGGCATTTAAACAGTACGACTTTTTTTGGCATATATCAGAGTACGACATTTTTTGGGGCATATAATGTGTACGATTTTTTTTTTTGCATTTTTTGCATATAAAGAATAAGACTTTCTTGAGGGGTGGGTGGGTCCATATAAAGATTACGACTTCTTTTGGGCCTATAAAGAGTAAGACTTTTTTTCCATATAAAAGTCCTTTTTTTTTGGACATAATTGAGTACGATTTTTTTCATATAAAGAGTAAGATTTATTTTGGCATATAAAAAAGAAAACGACTTTTATTTTTGAAATATAAAGAGCACACTTTTTTAGTTGCACAGAAAGAGTGCGATTTTTTTTGACATATAAAGAGTACGACTTCTTTCTTGGCGGCATATAAAGAATACGATTTTTTTTGGCGGCATATAAAGAGTACGATTTTTTCGGGCATATAAAGAACACGAACTTTTTTGTTTTACATATGAAGATCACGAGACGTCAGTTGATTAAATGCTTCTCCTTTTCTTGGAAAGTGATAATCACAGCCTGACGTAGCTATTAATTCTAGTGACTGAATAGCCGTTTTATCTTATTGCAACTCGCTATTGTACACATCCTACGCATCATTTCCGTGTGTCTTTGTGTCATATATATGCTCGCATCCACACTCGCATGAAATAAAGACGTAGAAATATATTACAAATTGAAAACCCCAACTTTTTGAATTGAGCAGTTTTTCAATTAATTCCCCCTCCCGTGAATGACATTTCCGTGGAATCCCTCTTCTTTCATCTCGCCTCTTTTGAACAAGATGCGAATCTCCCCCTTCCTTTATTAACATGCACATCTTCATTGTCAACAGGATGGATGAATCTCTCTCTCTCTCTCTCTCTAACACACGTTGGTGCGTGTGACGTGCACAATATCACACATGCTCACTATCTATCTCTCTCTCTCTCTCTCCTCTCTCTCTCTCTCTCTCTCTCTCTCTCCATCGATTCCTCAATAACTCTCTCTCTCTCTCCATCCATCTTTCCCTCTCTCTCTCTCTCTCTCTCTCTCTCGACTCAATATACCCTTCCCCTCCATTATCTAAGGTCATCAAATCAGAGTCGTGAATTACAAAAATACGCATTTATTTAAAAGCAAAGCATTAACTGAATAACTTAGATTCTTAACAGAATGATTAAATTAAATAACTCAGATAACCCTCGGTAATCAATCAAACACTAACATTAGTCTAGACATAACACTAGGCACAGTCAACATAGTAATTAAGTCAGTACACCACAGTAATTAAGTCAATTTTTCCCATTTCTCCAATCAATTCCACTCTTCTCCAAATCAATTCCTCACATTCCAGAATCGCCTGTTAGAAGACAGGAGAACACCCCGGTAAGCACAAGAGCATAATCAAAGATCATATAAACAGAATATCTCTGAAATAAATATTCAAATACAATCCAGCCACACTTTGGCCAAAATAAATATAATACACTCACCCATCCAACACAGTTTTGCAGTCACTTAATAAACACCTTTTGCAGAAGCCATCCTGGCTCTGCCTCCTCTCCGAAATAGTCTTCCCTTCTTGTAACACTACATTTCATTATGTAGTGTTACCAGGAAGGGGAGACTATTACGCGCTTTTCCCCCACTACATTTCATTATGTAGGGGAAAAGAAAAACGCGCACATGCGTACGAACTCACTCAATGTTCAAAATGTTCGCTCCCCTAAACTGCTGAGACCAGTTTCAAAGTCACCTCTACATCAAGCTCTCATAGCAACAGGACGAGGCACTGATTGCTAAAAACATCAGTCTTAATCACACCACCTCAAGGAAAGATGCGTTAGCATTTCTAAGGTGTATCTCGAGCACTCTGTCTCCAGGGAAGTTAAAATGATGAGTCTCTACATTCTAAGAAACGTCACACACACACACACACACACACACACGATAGTATATATATATATATATATATATATATATATAATAGTATATATATATATATATATATATATATCAACACTCCTCCACAGGGCTACAAAACTTAACATCAAGTTGGAAATTATTCCATGACGAAATAATATTTCTTGAGGGATTTTTCAACAGCAATTGTTACCCATCGGGGTTATTTTTTCAATACGTCAAAAATACCATCAATAACTTTTTTCATCCACCTAGTCCAGTCCATTTAGCACAGAAATTTAGATACTATATTAAAATACCTTATATACATGAATAGGAAGTTTTTGCCCTCCCTTAAGAAAATTTTAAACCGCCATTATCCAGCAGTTGATACCAGATTCACTTGCATAAATCCTAGAAATATTGGTAGCTTCCTAAAACACAATGAGAAATTGCCCTCCTTGATGCAATCCGGTGTAGTGTATTTGTTTAATTGCTGCCGATGTAATCAGCAGACCTACGTAGGAAGTACGCGCCGGTTGCTCAAAGTGAGATGTGATGCTCATAGAGGTGTAAGTTACCGAACAGGCAGCAAATTATCCACCCTTGAACAATCAAATATAGAATCACGCCAAAATCTGTAAGGCAGAGATAAATTACAAAACTTTATGGTCATTATGACGTCACATATGAACACCAATCTCCTCGTTCTTGAAAGTTTGGCAATTAAGAAACTGGTACCTTC
>NC_087215.1:6964080-6966580 GCF_015104395.2 Macrobrachium nipponense | reverse complement strand
AGCCTAGTGTGCAATACTCTTTCAACTTTTCATATGAAGTGTTTTCAGTATATCTCTCATTTTATCCGTGAGTATTTCAGTCTGTTTAGGAAAAGGTGAAAGTTCACTCCTGTGATAAAAAAAAAGTTTTCCTCTTGACCATGTTTGCACATTTTCGTGCAGAGAGGAAAGCTGCTTTCAATCCTTCGTTCCAGAGGCATAAAGTTTGGTCATCGTGGTTGGCGAAACTTACAGTACCTTTTGCGTTATTGAAAAAGGGGAGGGAAATATGGCGACGCCGAGAGTTTATGCAAATTGAAAGGGACCTCTGTTGTTATCAAGAGGCTTTGTGGAGTTTTGGTTTATCTGTTGTGTGGGTTCAGATTTGTGTGTTGTTGCAAAGACTCTTCCCAATTTTAATGCATAAGATGGAATGACAGCTATTATAGATTCACATCAGCCGTGCATTTGATGTCTAGGCCAGTCCCTTACGACGCTCCTGATTGGCTGTTGATAAGCCAATCACAGTGTTGGAAACTCTCGGTCTCTCGATTTCAGAGGTAGGATGTATGTTCCACCTCTCACGAGGGATACTTTTGAAAGACGAAATCCTTCAGGAGGAGATGGAACATACATCCTGCCTATGTGAACTCTCTGAAGAGACTGAGCGTTTCCAGCCCTGGGATTGGCTTATCAACAGCTAATCAGGAGCGTCGTAAGGACTAGCCTAGACATCAAATGCACGATTGATGTGAATCTACTATAGGACTTAATTCTGAGAGGTTTCTTGTAGAATGCTTTCAATTCCGGAAGAGTATATAAATTTCATTTCAGATTCCCCGAATGAGAAATGTTAGATAATTTCACGTTCGTCCAAAACACGAAATCAGGCCACATTAATTGGATTTACGTAGTTATACTCTTATACCGTCAGTTGCTGATAAGGCAATAACTAACGCAACCAGAAGGCTCTACAACTTCACATTGTTGCTGGATCCCGACACAACATAGATTAAACAGGCAGTGTTTGTTTGTGTAAAGAAGCATGAGCTGTAATGGCCGTCTAGTGGCGATTGTCCTTTGTTTGGGAGATTCCCCTTTGTCTCACGGAAGGAAGCTTGGAAGAGCGTCTTGATGGCAGTTGCTGTGCTGCGGAGAGAGAGAGAGAGAGAGAGAGAGAGAGAGTAAATAAAAACTTCCCATTAGGGTATCAAAGTCAATCCGTAGAAGATGAACCACAATACATTTTTTTTTTATTGTCGAAAGATATTTTGCCAATATTGGCAATATCGTTTGCTCCAAATTCTGAAGGTTTGTGAGATACATCATGAAACGGGGCGACCCATTAAAAGGGAATAGGCAATAAAGTGTCTGTCATAGTCTCCATAAATTACTCAATCTCACTTTTACTTCTCTACTTAGTTATTAACCGATCGGGTGCTTTCATTGACGACCATCGAGGGTCATCGTTTTGATGAAGGTTGTGACTGCTGTTGCGAATCTCTTTTGTCTTTATGAATTTGAATTGCCTGCTATCAGTGTCACTGGGATAATGGACGATTTATTGCGCCTTCCATTGGTGTGGGGGTTGGGGGAGGGGGAAGAGAGCCGGCGTATGGAACTGGAGCTCTCCTTTTTTATGTTTTTTGTATTTACTTCAATTTGTATTTTTGGTCATCCCTCGAAAGTCTTGGTATTGTTTTTATGATTTGTTATATAATATAAGCATCATTAGGGATGTGTTCATACGTAATGCGAGAATTATTACTAATATATATATATATATATATATATAGATATATATATATCTATTTTATATTATATATATATATATATATATAGTATAAGTCATATCACATTACCGTGATTCATATACATATATCGAGCTACAATGTCCTTTAATATCTAATTCGCTCTACCTCGGAATTAATATATTTTCATATATGCTTAACCGAAGGGGAATTTTTTCTCGATAATAGATTTACCTGTACTTGGGCGCGAACGCAGGTACATTATAAATCCAGGAACGTCAGTGGAAGCGATACCACCCAGCTACCGCGAGAGGCTTAAAGGTTAATGCCGTCTCTCACCTCAAATACTTTCTCGCGCTGAAGTATTCGTTGGTTTGGAGACAACATCAACCCGCCTCGACTCCGGTAGTTAAGGAGCGCTTTTGACAGCACGTAGCATTTACATAAGTCAGTCACATTACCGTGATTTCATATACATATATCGAGCTACAATGTCCTTTAATATCTAATTCGCTCTACCTCGGAATTAATATTTTCATATATGCTTAACCGAAGGGGAATTTTTTCTCGATAATAGATTTACCTGTACTTGGGCGCGAACGCAGGTACATTATAAATCCAGGAACGTCAGTGGAAGCGATACCACCCAGCTACCGCGAGAGGCTTAAAGGTTAATGCCGTCTCTCACCTCAAATACTTTCTCGCGCTGAAGTATTCGTTGGTTTGGTTAGGACAACATCAACCCGCCTCGACTCCCCGGTAGTTAAGTA